>NW_015164254.1:57484-104632 GCF_001447785.1 Gekko japonicus
CTCTCTGTGCTCCACTATGACAGCTTCACCCATCTGAGCAAAGCCTTCTGTATTGGCCATGCTGCAAATGGGCAAAATTAGCTACTGCCTCTTGTGTACATTCTTTGCTGTGACCCCTGCATTGTGGAAAGGCCTAGCTGAGGAGGTCAGAAAGGCTCCCACTCTCTCCTGGTGTTCCATAAACTGAATTATTCAGAAGGGCTTTTTTATACAGGTACACATTCCAATTTCAAAAAAAGGAGATGCCAAAGACTATAGCAACTATCAGACCATGGCATTAATTTTTCACACATGAGAACCTTACAGCAAAGATTGTTACTATAAACAGAACAAGGAATGCCAGATGTTCAAGCTAGATTCAGAAAAGGAAGAGGCACTACAGCTCATATTGCAAATTTACATTGGTTACTGGACCATACAGGAGAATTTCAGAAGAAATCAGCGTGTTTCATAGATTACAGCAAAGCTTTTGACTGTGTGCAACATGAATAACTATAGCTGCATCATTTATTGGATGTTCCATCCTGTTGATGGTGTTGACTTATGTTATGTAATCTGCCTTGAGTCTTAGTGAGAAAGGCGACCTATGAATAAACTAAATTACACACACACAAGATTCCACACAAACGTTTCCACTGGACATGTCCCTTAAGATAACTTTTCCTGACATTGCTACTTTGTGTTGTACTTCTTGCTGGTTGTGGCAATTGTGAGGTAACATAACCCTCCTCAGAATAGGCTGCTGAGCTAATACCCAACAGCCAGATGTTTCCAGTCAATGTTGGGTAGGGCTTCTTCATTTTGCTGTTTGTCACTCTATCATGCGGCTCAAGAACTCCCCCCTTCCTTGTCTGCTATCTCCGCAACTCGCCTAACCAAAAATAGTATCTTGGTTGTTTTGATCCTCTAGTGTTCCAGCTTTGCCCATTTCTGCTTTCCTGACTCTCCAAAGCCAACATTTGTGTGTCCATCAATTGGATTACAAGTACTTTGTACTTTTTCACACTCCAGTTTGAGCCAGGAAGCTCTGTGCAAAACATAATGAATGTCACTGCATATGTAGGCACAAAAGCAGCACCATGTTGCAGATTTTAAAGGAAGCATGGCAATGATGACCAAATGTGCAGATGCAAAACCACTCAGTACTACTTGTTTTAATCGACATCCAAATCACCAATGCAATTGTACAGGGTACTGGTCTGTAGAGACCATGGTAATTGCGAGCAAGGCAAGTTTGATTTTCAGGGATGTTCTTTGCAAAAATTGCATAATCACCAAACCAGATATTGTTGGTTTCCTGGGGATGAGACATGCATCAGGGGAAATCCATATGAAGGAAGGAAAGAGGCAGGGGAAATCCATATGAAGAAAGGAAAGAGGCCGTGTGTTTTCAAGACCCTGTAGACTTTGAGAGGTGGCATTTGGCTCTTTAGGTAGGACAATTTCAACCAATCTGTCCAACTGGTAAATAAAATAAATAATTTACGTATTTGTTCTCAATGCCATTTAGACTCTATCACATTATCAACATCCAGAGAACTTAAATTAATTCTTTGCCATGAACATGATGAAGGCTATACCCTATACAAGCACTCTTCCAGTAGATTAAACTCGAGTCGGTCCATAAAATGTCCTTCACTTATTCTAGTCTTCTCATATTCATTACACAAAAGCACTTTGATAAAATAGTAAACTACCAACAGGTGAACCTAGAGTAATTTCATGTATATTATGTAGCTTGTTCCAATCAGGAGGTTGAAATAAATAACTGGAGCTGCACTGAAGGGGGAAAAAAGGAGTTAATAATTATTCTAAAGCAAAAGTCATTTAAGCACTTAAGACTAATAAAAACACTACGACACAGTGTGCAACTGTTTTCCTTCTCACTGTGATAACTAGGAACAGATTCCATCTCAAACAGGAACTATGCTCCATATAGTCTCTAGTCAGGCTTATTGAATCCAAGGGGCCATGACTGGGAAGAATTCAAGTGGGGATTTTCATGGCAAGAAGAACTGAATTCTCCAGCTATCACCCAAAATTTGTTCAGGCAGCCAGATGGAGACTTTCCTATCACGTTACAGAGTAATTCAGAAGAAAATATATCTGTTTTAAAAAGTATATTCATACACAAAGGATTTTTTTTCTTATACAAAGTTTATTCTCATCTTTCTAAAAAAAAGTTGTGGCATGTTATGTTTCTAATTATAAGCCAACTCAAGCAGGACTCTGAAGAGGCACCATAGAAATATATAAATTAAATAAACAATAAAAAGCCCCCTTTTGGCACAGATTGAAGTTGTTTTGGATTGGAGTAACTTTGCTTAGGATAGCATTGTGAGATATCAGTTTATTTAGATTTTGGGACACTTTCCCAGAGTCCTGCTATATGCTTCTCTGCTGGCTGTGTGCTTCTGTATAAGCCCAGAACCTTAACAGCAGAGATGACCCAGAGTTCCTTAGCTTCACTTCATTATCATTCCAAGGCTCCATTATATGTTGGCTTCCATGCCACCTCTTTTCTGGCAAAAAAGGGAGTATTTTTAGCTATCTGGCAGAGGAATAAGCTTTTCCTTGAACAGAGTTCTAAAGGTTAAATAATATTTTATTTATTTTTGTTTTTTCACCACAAGACAACTGTGCTGCTATGCAACATAAAAACCAATACAAAACATGAATTACTTCAAAACTAACCTCATGTGAACTACAGAAAACACTTCTAAAAACTTTTTCCATTGCAAAAAGTGCAGTTATGTTCTTGTGCTACATTAAAAAAAAACAAATTACATTTTAAAATAAAGGTTTTAGCAACATGTGGGATTATTGACATTAAAAAAAAATCCATTCATACACTGCCATAAAAATAAAACCCTAAAACAACTGCTTGAACAGAAATTATATTTTAGTTGTTTGTCATAAGGGAAGAGGTATGCTGTAGAAGAATCCTGGATACTACTGGTAAAAAAGAAGAAGAAAGAACTGTGAAATCAAAACCCAAGCAAAGCTTCAAGGAATGTAGGGTGGTGACCTGTTAGAGATTGATGCCACAGAAACAGAGATAAGGTTTGTGATTCAGAAGCAATGCCAGAGAAGTAATGAATAAGAAATTGCAGTGCCATGGACATAGAATTCCTAATTACTGATTAGGGTAGCTAGCTCTCCTGCTATGGCTGAAGACCACCCACCACCTCCCATTAGTAACCCATGCTGCCTGCCACCACTCTTTCGGCCAGCAGCAGAAATATGAGTTATGGTTTTACCATAGAATTTCAGATGATTCTTACAGAAGCATGATTCTTACAGAGGCATGAAAACCCAGAAATGATGTAACATCACCACACTGACAGCGCCCCCCCCCCCATGTCCCTCGGTCTCCCTATTACTGATTAATAAGTAGTCATGCAATACAGTATTAAACAGCATTGTATTTGAGAAACAGCAGCTGTTCTGCTGAGGAACTGGCAATCTACAGAAGAACCAAGGAAGACTGTCCCCTGCACAACACTCTTTCTGAAAATGTTAATTGATCTTTTCAATAGATTCACTTAAAGATTTGTCCTTGGAATCTTATTCTGGCATCATGACTTACTTTGGGTGACTGAGCATTTCCCTTAGCAGGATTCTAAAGATGGAATATATTCTTTAAATATTTTAGTCTTTCTTCTTCCCTCTTCACCTTTAGCAAACATTTTAAGAATTCTACATATATTAGGTCTTCCTGGGATCCTCTCCAAACCTATATTTTTTGTTTCCTGTTTTCAGAAGTGTGTTCAAATCATTCCATAGCCTTTTACAGTCATCAAATATCAGCCATGACTGTATTCAGAGGTAATTTCTCAGCGGTAATTGAATATGGTTCCCCACCACCACCTTTCTTCCAAGGAGCTCAGAATGCCCTATATGGTGTGCCCCCCTCCATTTTCCCCTCACAACCACTTGAGGTAGTTTAGGCCAGGGGTCCCCAACATGGCACCTGTGGGTGCCACAGTGTCCACTGCCACCTTTCCTGATGCCCACCAAGTGTTTTTAGAAAGCAGGTGGGGACATGTGGAACTTTTGCCCAGCAGGGCTTCTGACTGGCCACTGGAAATCTGATTGGCTGTGAAGATTTTTAAAAAGTTGCTTCAGCAACAGCAGCCATCAAACCACTGTTTCTGTGGGTTTATTCTAAAAGGCATCCTGTTAAACACAGCTTCTGCCTGAAATGTTGAAGAGTTACTATTAGAGTTATACATAACCTCACTCCTTGATACTGTGTGGTTGGCTCCACCTACTGCAGCAACCATTTTGTGGTTGTACCTAATACCCTGTGTCAGAATCCCAAAGGTGCCCACAGGCTCAAAAAGGTCAGGGATTCATGGTTTAGACTCGCCCAAGGTAAATTTCCTGGCGAGTGGGGATCTGAACCTGGACTTCCAAAGTCCTAGTCCAACACTCTAAGCACACCAGGTTCCTTAAAGCTCCTCTACTTTGGGCTCTTTTCTCCCTCACCCTGCCAACAAACACAAACACAGCAAGTGATCTAGTTCACTGCAAGTTCCAAACAGCTCAGTTTGTAATCACTCTGAGCAGACAGGGTTTGTAGAGGAAATAACAATCTCTTTGCAAGCTGCTTCCATGAAGTTAATTCACGGACTACTAGTATCTTCAGTCCTCAGTTTTCCCCACGCCAAGCATGTTTGTAATGGATCCCTTTGTGACCATTCCAATAGTCTCACCATCATCATTACAATTGTGCCACAATAGTGGTCAATGGGGTCACAAAGAGTCAGACTCGACTGTGCGACTGAACAACAAAAAGTGATCACCAATCCAGCCAGAGATAAAGGATCCAGTGATGTGGAAGTAGAAACAAACATAGTACCATTCCATTAGTGCAAGATCTTGCACAACACCTAGAGCTTTCCTTCCCGTACTTACAGTGCTCAGAAACTGTTTGCAAGAAAGCCTTGTGGCAGGAGAAAAATGGTTCATGATATGCTATGTTTAACTCAGCACAAGGGACTAAATGTAAGGTATCGTTCACACTTCCACTCGCATAAGAATCCTAGTACATGCAGAAATCTTGTGGTGGATCCAAGCCACTAAAAGTACTCTACAAGCACTGCCTGAGGCAGGTCTTATAGAGTATTAGTGACCTGTCTGAGGACTGTACCTGACTGCCAGCACTTTGGTTAGGATGGGAAAGCAGATAATGTTCTTAAGGCTCAGATGTCTTTATGTAATACAACACGAGTTAACCTCACCTGCCAGCAAAATACCTGCAGCAAATGTTAGTGCATATTTCCTAGAAATAGGACGCTCATCAAGGTTTATGGATAGGAGAAATCAATTCCCACTTATAAATATTTTTTCTTCAAATATATATTGTCTCTATTATTTGATGAGACCCAAGGCTGGCCAGCTCAATTCCCAGATTGCCATCTTGGTTACATACTTGATTGCTGCTAGCTGCTATTGGGATATAGATGCTATACATAAATCAGTATTGTATACTCATGCAACACTGTCAAGATATGATTCTGTAATCTGGAGAGTGAATGCTATCAGGCAGTACAGTGTCACAAACATGAAATGGACAAAGATGGTATGTATGTATTCGTGGTCTGAAATCTAAGATTAGATTATATTTTAAGATACAACTGGAGCACACTGATAAATGGTGCACTAAACATATCATAGATCAATACATTGCCAAGTGAAAGACAATTTACTTTTTTGTAGGAGTTGAACATTGCCCAAAATAGGCTAATTTTATCATAGTTATAAACTGAAATAAATCAAAATGCATCAATAATTTTACATCAGTAGTACATTGAGGCCTACTACACCCCTTTATATTCACAGGTCCAGCTCCTGAATGAGTTCAACAGAGATACTTAGAATAAATTAATGGAAGATAAGACTAGCTTGGCATTTTTCAGTGTGAGAATGAATCCCTAGGAACCTGAGAATGAAGGGAGATCAAACTCACAGCTACATACCTCTTTTCCCACTTGCACTAAATTATAGATGTTAGTCAAGACTGCAAAATAATGTTAATTATTAATTGGAATTATTTTGAATTGATTTTCAATTAAAAGAATGCTATTTTCTGTTGCATCCCAATAAGGTTGCAGGAACTCCATTAAATCCGAAACAGTTGTCATTAATTTCCTCTAAAACACATGCGCGCCCAAACCTCTCTGCTGGTTGACGGCAGAGAATTCCATTACCCATTTCCATTAATTTCCATTCATTTCAGGCAATTCCATTTCAATTGTGCCATAACAACTACCTGGCTTATCAGTATTCTGAGCTTTCCAATTTGACAGGGACACAAGCTAGCTGCCAACACCTGTTCCTGCATATGTGCCAGTTTAAAACCCCAATTGGTCTCCCCCTGATGGGTTGATGAAGGCAGCCAATTCATTTAGGCAGTTGTCTTTAGATAATTATGACTTCTAGCCCTGTATTAAAGCTGCTGTTCAGAATGCTGGCACTCAAACTGGATAGGGTCCCCCCCCCCCAAGAATGGATAAAAATAACCAGTAACTCTCTTCCTAAAACAATCTCAAAATCAACTTGTATACTGTGTACAGTCACTCTGCACTGGACATCTAGGATTGCCAGATCTAGATTGGGAACTAAGTGCAGGTTTTGGGAGTAGAGCAAGGGGACAGACTTTGGGGAGGGAGGGACTTCAATGGGTTAAAATGCCATAGAGTCCACCTTCCAAAATGACTATTTTTGCCAGGGGAATTTATCTCTGTCAGCTGGAGATCAGTTGTAATCCCAGCTCTCCAGCCACCCCCTGGAGGTTGGCAACCCTATCATGTCTTAATTCTAAAATATTTATTTTCAAAATTACAAGATTACAAGGATTTAGGGGGATCAGTACTAACCAGGCCTACTCAGAAATAAATCCTATTTTAGTCAATGGAAAGTGTACAGAATCTCTCCTTATATATAATTGTCTTTTGGTGGTGGCATTTTGCTGAACATTCCACACGCTCCCAAATCAGTTGGCTCCCTGATGTGTCACTCAGAAGGTCCCTATCCACTGGCTGCATTGCCTGAGTCCTACCTCCAACATTCTAAACAGTTTGCTGTTCCTCCCCCCCCATAGCCAGTCAGAACACAGAGATCATTTGCATATGCGACCTGATTGGCCTTTGTGTCTAACATTCCAAACAGTTTGCTGTTGCTGTTGGGAGTCACTGAATGTGTCCTGAGGTAAAATACATATCCAAGTCTCCCTGTGGGGCCTGGAAAGTTCCCAGAAATCACCATTTTCCCAAGCCACAGCACATCATTTCCCCTACAGAAAATTTCCCAGCTATTAGAACCATGTAATTGGCTATGGAACCACTTTCCAGACCCTTGGAACCCAGAAGACATGGCATAGGAGGAGGTGCTTTTCTAACTTAGCTGCCACTGCATACCCCCAAATTAACATAAGCCAACCTCCAGGCGGCACCTGGAGATCTCCAGCTATTAAAACTGATGTCCATATGACCAAGATCAGTTCTCCTGGAGACAGGGCCGGCCCCAGCTTATTTTGCACCCTAGGCGAGGATCCCTTCTGGCGCCCCCCCCCCCCCCCCCCCCCCACCCCCCACAACTGCCATAGCAGAAGAAGCCTTCCCTCTTGTGAGAGTTGAGCAGCACCAAGGCACCTGTTCTGCTAAACACAATTAAACATTTTAAAACATTCTGGTGTAGTTATTTGGGAATGACTTTTTAAATGACAGACAATTTTCAGTTAGCTAATTTCACTGACTAAATGACTAACCACTGCAGCCCTAATCTTTAACCAACCCTGTGGCAAGTGCACTTGGAATGAAGTAGAGTATGTAATCCACCTTAAAGGACCTTCAGCCTGTATCCTCAGCCTTCCATAAGCCTTTTTTACATTTTGGTGGTTACCTCTAAGCCTTAAATCCTAGGCACACTTTCCTGGGAGTCAGGCCCACAAGAGGATTTACTTTCTGACTAAACTTGTTTAAGGATGAGCTGCTCAGTGCTCTAAGTGCACTCACAAAAAGTAAACTGTGAACTAAAATAGATCCAGGTGTGGTAGCTCTGTTGGTCTGAAGCCGCAGAACAAAGTCTGAGTCCACTGGCACCTTTAAGACCAACACTTTTATTTCTGGGTATAAGCTTTCAGGTATCTGAAGAAGTATGCCTGGCTGCACACAAAAGCTTATACCTTGAATAAAACTTTGTCACTGGACTGTGAACGAAAATGTATTCCAAAAAACCCCAAACCACGTAGCCTGCTTTACACCAACACATGCTTTACACCCAGAGCGTCAACACATTCATTTGCAAACAGGTGGATCGCTGTGGGCAGGGAATCAGGACTGATTGCAGTTTCCTGTTAACTGCTCCAGCTGTTGTCTTCCGAAAATCCCGAAGTGGGGCATTTAGAAGACCTCCCTCTCCTGTTGCACGTGTCTCCTCAACCCTCCGAATCTGGCACTCCCTGAGCGCGATGGAGGGGAGGGGCGCCGCCGCATTAGAGCCTGAGAGGCGCCTTCGCCTCCCGCTGCCTGCAAGGTCCCCCGTCCTGTCGCCACTCACCGCGTCGTCCCCCTCCCCGGAGCACCGCAGCACGCTCCGCTCAGGAAGGGAGGGCTCCAGAGCAAACGAATTGATGCAGGAGACAAATTCCCTGCTCGATACTTTAGTGCCGGGAGCTCACAAAGTAGAATTTTTGCTCACAAGACTCCACAGCTTAGAGGAAGCATTGGTGGGAAGGTGGGCTAAGAAGCATTCCCCCTCAAAGCAGCCCCAGATTGTGGAGGGGGGGGGCGGGCGGGGCGGGCAGGCCTCCCCCTTGAGAATTCTACTAAGTAGAATTTTTGCTCGCAAGACTCCACAGCGTAGAGGGAGCAACAGCTCCGACGACCCCCAACTCCGCAAGGTGTCACAGGCGGCGACTCTGGCGCTGAGGGGAGGACCAGGGCTCTCCGGCCCCCGGCGACGAAGGCCTCTGCCTGGCGGGCACTCCTGGCATGTGTGGAGCAGCGGCGGCGGCGCTCTCCCTGGCGTATCAGTCACCCCGCCGGCTGCCTGCCTTCCCCCCCCACCCCGGTCGGCTGCTCTCTCCCCTCAAGGTGACTCCCGGGAGCTCAGTGGCCTGCACTGCAGCCGGGCCGGTGCTCTGGGGAAGAAGTGTGGGTCGCCGCTGCCGCCCTCCTCCTCACCCGAAAGAGGAAGCGGCCGTTGAGCGCTCGGCACAGGAAGCCCCCGGGCAGGTGGCGCCGCTTCCCTTTTCAAATCCCTGCGGCAACTTTTGCTCGCCGCTGCCACCGTCACTGCTCTCCTTGCAGGGGGGCGACCTCGCCCGCTCCCTCCGCCGCGCCTGCAGCTCCCTTTGCGCTCAGTGGGGCACGGAGGCGGAGGCTGCGGAAGGGGCGCGCTGGTGCTGGTGGTACTGCCGCCGCTGCCCCAGCTCTTGCCACGGTGGCTGCTGCTGCCAGGCTGGGCGGGGAAGCTGCTGCGGGCGGGCGGCCAGCCCACTCCCGGAGCCAGTGAGCAAGGGTGAGGCGCAGGGCAGCAGCTGGCAGGCAGGGCACACTGTGGCGCCCCTGAAGGCTGGCGCGCCCTAGGCGAGCGCCTAGTTCGCCTAGCAGGCGAGCCGGCCCTGCCTGGAGACAATGGCTGCTTTGACCAGTGGGCTCTATGGCATTATACCCTGCTGAGGTCCTTCCACACCTCAAACCCTGCCCTCCCCAGGCTCTACCCCTAAAATCTGCAGGTATTTCCCAACCCAGAATTGGCAACCCTGTAACTGGCTATGGAACTGTTTTCCAGACCCTTGGAACCCAGAAGACATGGCATAGGAGGAGGTGCTTTTCTACATCAGCTGCCACTGCATAACTCTAAATCAACATAAGTCAGGGGTGGAGGGAACCATACCTGTTACCATGAGGCTGTCCTCCCATATGACCCACTTGGGGCAGCAAAATGACTTGAGACAGTCCTGTTTAAAGCTAAACTGAAAGACATAAAGATGGCTTGCCTCCCTCTATTTTCCCCTTCCCTCTGCGTGTGGGTCGCCGCTGCCGCCCTCCTCCTCACCCGAAAGAGGAAGCGGCCGTTGAGCGCTCGGCACAGGAAGCCCCCGGGCAGGTGGCGCCGCTTCCCTTTTCAAATCCCTGCGGCAACTTTTGCTCGCCGCTGCCACCGTCACTGCTCTCCTTGCAGGGGGGCGACCTCGCCCGCTCCCTCCGCCGCGCCTGCAGCTCCCTTTGCGCTCAGTGGGGCACGGAGGCGGAGGCTGCGGAAGGGGCGCGCTGGTGCTGGTGGTACTGCCGCCGCTGCCCCAGCTCTTGCCACGGTGGCTGCTGCTGCCAGGCTGGGCGGGGAAGCTGCTGCGGGCGGGCGGCCAGCCCACTCCCGGAGCCAGTGAGCAAGGGTGAGGCGCAGGGCAGCAGCTGGCAGGCAGGGCACACTGTGGCGCCCCTGAAGGCTGGCGCGCCCTAGGCGAGCGCCTAGTTCGCCTAGCAGGCGAGCCGGCCCTGCCTGGAGACAATGGCTGCTTTGACCAGTGGGCTCTATGGCATTATACCCTGCTGAGGTCCTTCCACACCTCAAACCCTGCCCTCCCCAGGCTCTACCCCTAAAATCTGCAGGTATTTCCCAACCCAGAATTGGCAACCCTGTAACTGGCTATGGAACTGTTTTCCAGACCCTTGGAACCCAGAAGACATGGCATAGGAGGAGGTGCTTTTCTACATCAGCTGCCACTGCATAACTCTAAATCAACATAAGTCAGGGGTGGAGGGAACCATACCTGTTACCATGAGGCTGTCCTCCCATATGACCCACTTGGGGCAGCAAAATGACTTGAGACAGTCCTGTTTAAAGCTAAACTGAAAGACATAAAGATGGCTTGCCTCCCTCTATTTTCCCCTTCCCTCTGCTGCCCCACCAGCCACAGTCAGGACACTAACCTGGAGCTTCCTTCTAGAGCTTGTTGTATTTCTTCCCACAACGGGCCTTACTCCTAGTGCAGCTATAAACCAGAGTGTACTCCTTTCTTTTACATCTAGACCTGGAATCAGCCTTTAATACCAGCCCTGAGCTTTATGCAAATAGCAGAATGTCATGTGACATCAGAGTGAAAGAAAAAGGGTGTGCTAGAGTTATTTATAATGTATTTATTAACAAAATATCTATCTCACCTTTCTGCCCTTACAAGAGCTGACAAGGCGGCTAACAATTTAAAACATTCACAATAAAATACATTTTAAAACCATTAAAATAACCTCCCCTCCCAAGCACACCTCATTAAACCAATTTTAAAAAGAGTTTAAAAAGAGCTAAAATGCATATAAACGAGTTAAAATACATACAAAACATAAAACTTTGATTAGGAAGGGGGAATGCCAGACGAAACAAAAAGGCTTCACCTACTGGCAGAAGACAGGAAAAGAAAGGGGACGGACCAGGCCCATAGCCAGGATTTTGTAGCTTGTGGGGCATTTTTTTTTCCTGGTGGGGCTGCCATTGTTTTTCTGTCTGTACACAACTGTACTTTTGGCTCTTACAAACAGGGGTCATTTTGTAGAAAAAGAGCTGCAGGAGCTCATTAGCATAAGGTATGCTAATGAGCTACTAGGCTATTAGCATAATAACTCATTAGCATATGCCATGCCCCCTGACATCACCAGAAGTTATGTCAGATGGGGAAGCAAAAAGGGGGGGAAGGCATCATCAAAAGCCTCCACTTCTCTTCCCCAGCCAGCCTGCAAGGGGAGGGAGCAAGCGATTTGGGCCACAGAAGGAGGAAAGAGGGAAGGAAAGAGAGAGAGAGTAGAGAGAAGGAAGGAAAGAGAAGGAAAGAAGGAAGGAAAGAGGGGATAAAAAGAGACAAGGAAAGAGAGAAGGAAGGAAAGAGGGAAAGAAAGAGAGAAGGAAGGAAAGAGAAGGAAAGAAGGAAGGAAAGAGAAGGAAAGAAGGAAGGAAAGAGAAGGAAAGAAGGAAGGAAAGAGAAGGAAAGAAGGAAGGAAAGAGAAGGAAAGAAGGAAGGAAAGAGAAGGAAAGAAGGAAGGAAAGAGAAGGAAAGAAGGAAGGAAAGAGAAGGAAAGAAGGAAGGAAAGAGAAGGAAAGAAGGAAGGAAAGAGAAGGAAAGAAGGAAGGAAAGAGAAGGAAAGAAGGAAGGAAAGAGAAGGAAAGAAGGAAGGAAAGAGAAGGAAAGAAGGAAGGAAAGAGAAGGAAAGAAGGAAGGAAAGAGAAGGAAAGAAGGAAGGAAAGAGGGAAAGAAAGAGGGCAAAGAGATGGGGAGAGGGAGGAAGGCTCTCCCACCACCACCACCCTTGCGGATCCCTCACTCACCATGATCAATGCCTTCCCCAGGTCTTAGCACTCTGGTGCGAGCCCCGGGAAGCCGGTGACAAGCCTCCTCAGGCCTCCCATGGGCCGCAGCACTCTAGCGCGGGCTCGGGGAGACTGGCGACGGGCCTCCTCAGGCCTCCCATGGGTCACAGTGCTTCAGCGTGGGCCCTGGGAGGCCAGCAATGGGCCTCCTCAGGCCTCTCCTGGGCTGCAACACTCCACCGTGGGCCCTTGGAGGCCGGCAACATGGCTCCTCAGGCCTCCCCCAGGCCGCAGTGCTCCTGCGTGGGAGCTGGGGGTGGGGCTTCCCGCCGCTGCCATTTGTGCCAGCTCCTGGGCTGCCAGAGCAGAGATCCAGTGTGCTCCAGCCCCAAATGACCCCTGTTTACAAATAAATGAACATGCAGGATCTTTGTGTGTTGACTGTGTCATGTGAACAGGGACAGAGTCAGACCATTGTTCTATCATGATCAATATTGTCTAATCTGACTGGCAGCAGCTCTCCAGGGTCTTCCACTTCATCTGATCTATTTAACTGGAGATGCTGGGGAGTGAACCCAGGACCTTCTGCTTGGTGCTCTATCACTGAGCCATGTCCCATCTCATCAGATAGCTAGGCTGTAGAAATCCCCTAGAGTTCTTGAAACTGAAGACTTTGCACACACAGTCTCCAAAGAAAGTTCATCTGCATGTAATACCTGTTTTCTGTTATCCTCCAGAGCCAACTCAGTACAGATACTATGATGGATTTCTGGAGCTGTTCAGTTCGACTGAGTAGACCAAGATTTATAGATTGCTGGCACCCCTTCTTCTTTTTCTGGTTTGAAACCCAAGTGGTAGACTTTAAATGATTGCTCTGGGAAAAGCGGAGTTTGAAAGAGGAGCCATTTCATTTGCAAAAGAGCACAGAACTGGTGCCCTAAATGGATACAGAAAGGGGTGGGCAAAGGGAAGCAATTGCTTCAGTCTGAATAAAGCTGTTTGTTTCAGTGTCCCTTGTATCTCCAATACTTTGATTTGTTTTTCCTGAAATTTAATTTGGCTTGGAAATAAGAGGTCAAATGGGGAGTAGGAAGAATATCCACAGAATGTGACAAGAGTTTTTTTAACGTACACACATCCTCTCTGTGTGTGTGTCTCTCTCCCCCTCCCTCCACCCTTCCCTCCTCCCTCTCTCCTTTATTGTGTCAAGTAACCCCTTTGCGGGCTTTTTTTTGTACAGGTTGAATATAACCACACTAGTGTTCCCTCTAAACTGAGTTAGTGTGAGCCAGCTCACAGTTTTTTAGCCTCCAGCTCACAGTTTTTTAGCCTCCAGCTCACACATTTTTATCTCTGCTCAGGGAGGAGGGCTCCAGAGCAAACTAACTGATGCAGCAGCCAAATAGCTCGCTCACAGCTTCAATGCCAGGAGCTCACAAAGTAGGATTTTTGTTCATAAGACTCCACAGCTTATTGGGAACACTGAACCACACTGAAATAAAAATGGTTCCAGATGGTCAGCCATGTTGGTCTGAAGCAGTAGAACAAATTTAGAGTCCAGTGGCACCTTTAAGTCAAACAAAGGTTTATTCAAGGTATGAGCTTTCGTGCACATTCACACTTTTTCAAATATTTGATAAAGTGTGCATGCACACGAAAGCTCATACCTTGAATAAACCTTCATTGGTCTTAAAGGTGCCACTGGGCTCTACATGTGAAATAAAAATGGTTCATTTGCCTCCTGCAAGCCCCCTGCTGAGGAGAAACACACATCAAAACGCTGAGGTTGGTTTTTCACTGGCACTGAAGGAGTCTCATTTTTGCAGATCACACTCCAGTGGTGTTTGCTGATCACTGCCCTGGGTTCCTCCTTGGCCCTTCAGTCTGTGTTACTTTTAGCACAACGTGGCTGGCTTGAGGGGATGGGGGGGGGCATTGAATAGTGATCCAATTCACTAGCTGGAGCTGAAAGTGGAGCCACTTCTTTTCCTTCTTAATATTTTCCCCAAGAAAAAAAGGTGCAGTTCGGGCTTGGCTTACCTTTGCCTGGGTGGAAGCAGCAATAAGGTGGTCAAGGGAAAGGTCCAGAAAGGCATCAAGTGGCTGCTTGTTTCCGAACCCTCTCCCCCCCAGTTCCCACTGGAGAGATCATCAAGAGGAACTTTTGAGTTTCCAGGAATTGAACAAAATGGGGAATCGGAGGGGGGAGAAGCCCTGTCCTTTCAGGATCTTTGACTCTGGAGCATGTCATGGGCTGGGAGAGGGTCTGTAATCAGTGTGTACCTTTACAAATGTTTTTAAAAGAGTTTTTAGGACCAATTCCTGTGGGGCTGGGCCTTTAAGAAAGGGGGCGGAGCACCAAATAGCTACAGGCCTAGGACAGACTAATCTCTCTGAGGAGAGAGTTCTAGAGCTTTGGTGCCATGTTATGACCTCATCAATGCGAAAACCAGACAATAGGTTGCAAACCAAGAGAGCAGAGGCTAGGAAAAACAATTCAAATACCAGTATTGCAGTGAAGAGCAAGCCAAGTGAGGAAAGAGGTCCTGCAGGCACTGCATTCCATTGTGGAGAATGAGGAATTAACAAAACTGGTTGAGGTCTCAAACTCCTAAACTTGAATGTGGAGCTCACCTCTTCAGTCTCCCAACACATACAGAATTCCTTTTTGCTGCCAGAAGCAGATTAAGAGTTATAAATACACTTACCTAATTCTCTGTACCCAAAACAGTACCCTTAACAGATGTCTTCAACTGTCCCTTGCACTACAAATCTCATGGGATATTAGGTCAAACTAGATGATTCAACTTGCAGGCATACAAGACATTGGGGAACTAAGATTTCCCAACCATGCCAGGGCCTGATTCAGCTCTGGAGCATGGCATAGAGGGAGGAAGGACATCAATCTTCCCTCCTGTACGTTTTCCCCAAGCCAAAACAGCCATGGTCTGTCTCGATATAAGGCTCCACCTGCTGCAGTCAGAACATGTACAACTCCACAGTGGGGAAAACTGGCATCCCTGTGGCCATTTCGGCTCAGTCATACTGTGCAGGAGAGAAGGCTGAAGTCTCCCCTTCCTATACTGCACTCTCAAGCCAAATTGGGATTCAACACGTTTGGGAAGTTCATCCTCCAAAACTCATGTACATCAGCAAGTCAGGTTGGGGACCCCACAGGGAAGCCTCTCTCATTACAGATTCAGGCATGCATTGCCCTGCTGTTCTTTTGTATCTTAATAAGCATGAGCCAAATTAAGCTTTTTTGTTTGGGGGCAGATGGACCACCATAACACCTATTTCAGAAGAAAAAAAAGGAGACATTAACTTTTCTTGAAGATACAGTCATTCGTTCCAAAAAAGGAAATGCATATAATTGAGCCATAGAGGCTGCGGTCACACACACTAAATGATCCACTTTCAATCCTCTTTCAATGTACTTTCGAATTGGATTTTGCCGGTTCACACAGTAAAAATCCAGGTGGAAAGTACAATGAAAGTGGATTGAAAGTGGATTATTTAGTGTGTGTGACCACAGCCAGAGCTGACTAACAAAACTTGACTAATGGCTACTGTGCAAAAGGAAATAGAATGAATTACAAGACGAACACATCCTATCAGCCTAGGTTTAAAATGACGATGGTGAATTAAGTGTGTTAGCTGCCCTCCTTGAGGTCTCACTCACCTCTCCTTCCAAAAGACTTCCTTTTTTTTTAGCTCCCCCCCAAGGGGAATTTTTTATTTGCATTTCTATAAACTACAACAGAAATTGGGGGGGAGGGTCTACAATCTATAGGAAAAAGTAAAGAGAACGTAACTAAAAACCCAAGAATTGAGGTTTTACAATGCTTAAAACATAGTTGCTACTCTTATACATTTGCTTTCAAACATAGTCTCTCTCTTTATATATACAGATGTTTCCCTGTGTCCTACCTAGTGGAAAATTTCTACAGGGCTCCTGATGCCTCAGTACAGAGTCTCTGTTCTCCTAATTAACTCCATCAACATATGGAAAGACATCCTGCCAGACTGAATGCTAGATGGGAAAACAAGTTCTACACCTTTTTGCTCACTTGTAAAAAGATCAAATCAGTCAATCCTAAAAGAAATCAACCCTGACTGTTCCCTGGAAGGCCAGATAATGAAACTGAAGCTCAAATACCTTGGCCACCCTGATGCTGGGAAAGATTGAAGATCAAAGAAGACGGGGACGGCAAAGGATGAGATAGTTAGACAGTGTCATAGATGCAACGAACATGAAATTGAGCAAACTTCATAGGACGGCAGATGACCAGAAGGCCTGGCGTGATCTGGTCCATGGGGTCGCAAAGAGTCGGAATCGACTGTGCGACTGAACAACAACAACAACAAAAAAGTGGCTTTAGGTCAACCTTTAAGCATTCACAAAATGAGAATCAAGATTAACTTTGTAAAGTGGTCTATTTTACACAAAGACTTGAAACTTCATTTCACAGGAGCCATAGGGGAATTCTTTGTGGCCTTTGTTTGCTGCCCCAGTGCTCCGTTCAATATACGTGCAAAGAGGGGCCATATGCATGGTTCTCTTGCTCTCTATGTATGTGAACAAGCAGCAGGTCCTTATGACAAGCAGCACATTCTGGTGGCTCTATAAGGGCTCTCAGCCAGCAAGTGGGGATCCATGACCCACCCATGAGCCACAACCCATTCATAAACCAAGGTAAGTGCTACTGCAAAGGTTCTTCACTCTCAGCCAAGGAAATGGATTAGAATAGCTGCTTGCATTAACAGGTGGAGAACTCCTTTCAACACTCCAGAGCATTTGAAACATGCTGCCTCATCTAGAATAAGTGGTTAATTAATAAGCATTTAACGATCTGGGTTTTGTACCTTTTATATTTCAACTAAACCTGACCGTGCTCAGCGTATGACAGGAATACGTGTCTGCTTCGGAGTTAAGGGCTAAAAGCAACTTTGCTAAATGTCACATGATAAGGAATTTAAAAAGCCATTGGGAATACAATAGCAAATAGAGGACAGGATGAAAGTAAGAAATAAAAATCGAAGAAAGTGAATGCTGTGGCAAGCTGTGCGTGCTCCAATATGAGAATTAATTTTGGAAATTTTTGCTAGCTGAACAAAAATTCAGGAGAAAGATTAGAAGGCAGAGTGAAATCATGGAACAGTAAAATAATACAGAAAATCCTCTTAGCTCTAGCTTAATTGAGCCATTTCCTACTCATTAAGAATAAACAGAAAAATCCCCTTTAAACACTGTCCCCATTTCTTATTCCTACAGATATGCTTAATCTCCACCCACAGATGCACATTCCCCTTACTCATAATCAACTGCTTACACAGCATTCTCATACCCAAACACACTAGGGATGAAGAAGAAAATTTTGCACATAAGGAAGTGGGCTTGGAAATCAATCCCCCCAGTCCAAAAATCCTCCAGCAATTGATAAACAAAGCCCCACCTGCCTCTTCATTCTGCTCTGTCTCACAATAGCCGAGTACCATTCTTTACATCTGCCAGATTCATCCTGCCCATTACTTTCTCAAACTGACAAAGCTTTGTGGGGAGGAGAGTAAACAAAAGCTGAGGTAAAAGAAAAAGGGTCTTTCAAATTGTTCCTAAACTCTAGAAAAATATAAGGTTTTCAATGCGTCTTTACTCATTTACCAGGAACCTATTAACAAAAAAAAGAAAAAGGGGGGGGGAACCCTGTCCCCAGACTAAAGACAAGAATTGTTGCTGAGTGTTTTTATTAAGCAGTGAATATGACTTGAATGCTTGGAGCCTGCCTTGCTGACTGTTATTCTTCTTGACGTTTATCAGAATGGAAAAATTACAGTTCCCAGACTTCTTCATGAAAACAGAGGATGAAAGCATGCTCAGATTGGAAACTTCAGGAGCCCCTCCCATGGCTTTTGTAAATTCTCTCAAATGCTATACTCCCCTCCCCCATCATTCCACCCTCATGCAAAACTTGGGAAAATATGGGAAAGAAGGAGATGAAAGAGTGTCAGATGAAAGATCTTGTAAGGGTGAAGGATCCCATTTTTGACAGCATCTTTCCATGATCTTAAGATAATTATTTTTAAAATGATGAAATATTCCTAACAAAACAAAACATTGGAAAGACACTTGGGTCTAGCGGTTAGGAGTGCAGACTCTGGGAGAACCAGGTTTGATTCCCCACTCCTCCATAGGCAGCTGCTGGTGTGACCTTGGGTCAGTCCTAAGTTCTTGCAGAGCTGTTCTCTCAAGGACTCTTCTTGGGAGAGCTCTCTCAGCCCCACCTACCTCACAGGGTGTCTGTTATGGGGAGGGGAAGAGGAAGGAGATTGTAAGCCACTCCTTTGGGTAGTGAAGGGTGGGGTATAAATCCAATCTCCTCCTCCTCTTCTTCTTCCTCCAGTGAGTTATAGTGGTTAGAGTGTTAGACTACGATCTGGGAGACTCCAGTTTAAATCTCCACTCTGCCATGAAATCTTATAGGGTGCCCTTGGGCCAGCTGCACACTGTCAAGCCTCACCGACCTCACAGGGTTGTTGTGAGGATAAAACAGAAGAGGGGAGACTGATATAACCTGCTTTGAGTACTCATTGGGGGGGGGGGGAGCAGTGTTAAAAGAAGTAAATAATTATTCCAATCCAGAGAAGTAAGCTTCATGTATCAGTAAAATACAAAAACTACAACTGCCCCATCCTGGGGCTCTTCCTAAGAGAAAGAGAGTGGGCAGGCTGAGCTACAAAACAAGTTTCTAAAGCCAGCAAAAGTATAAACTGCAAAACACTGTATGTTTAAATCCTGGAGACAAGTAATGGAAATTTGTTAGTAGAAATGAAGTAGAATGCCTAAGGTCATCTGTTCGCTGTTAATAATATAGGCTTGGGTCCAGTCTAAGTTTTCCAGTGGCAGAATGGAACTTCTCTGCCTCCCCCCTCCCACTGTAACTCACTCATCTTCATGAAAAGTTACTCCAGGAGGATCAGCAGTATGACATGATGGGGGAAAATCATAGGAAATTACCAGGTTAGTTTGGATCCAATGCATAGGGTGCAATTATGCTTAACAAACTGGTTTGATTCCTAAATCTAACCAGCTGTGTCTCTGTGCGTGATCCATCTTGCTGTCACTAAAATCCTGAAAAGAACCTGTGCCAATGTGACCCACTGAGCAGAACATCATGCAGTGTAACAAGAACTACTTTATCAGAGAGTAAGTAGCTATAATAGATATTTGGCACTGGGCTGTCCAAGTTGATCTCAAAAAAAGGGAAAGGAAGGCCAGCTTCCTGGATCATAAATCTCCGTGTTCCTCAAATTACTACTTGCCATAACACAAAAAGGTGTCTTGAACAGTGATGCCCATATTTGATCTTTCTAGTAAGTGCAGTTTTAAACAGAAAACACACCTCCACGTGGTAGACTGCCCTTCTATTCTCCCTTGTGAGACCCCACTGTTCTGCTCTATCAGGCCAGGGAATATAAAAGAAGGGAGAACTGTAGGCATTTGTGGAAGAACAGTTCTGAACATGGTTGGGCCTCTTAACAGATCTCTGGAAAAGGCAGGCGTATCAGAAATACATGCCAGCCTATTGACCACAGATGCTTCTTTCTTCAGAGATACTGGCACAATGGGGTCTCTGACCCTACGGACCCAGGCACATATTCAGTAGCCATACTAAAAGCGCTTACAAAACCCATATGGGGAAGCACAAATCTCCCCCACAACATTTATTCATAAACCCATGTTCATTACAGATTAGAATTTGTATGAAATGATCAGAAAATAGATGCATGTTGCATATCTTTTTCAAACAGAAAATGGACAGATGGCTTTGTAAAAATACTTGATTTTCTAGCAACATGTCTCCTGTTCTTATCACTTGTGAACAAATCATATTTTAGTCACGGGGGGGGATCACTATTTTTCCAGCTTCTAGCCATGGTCAAGTTGTAAATGAAGAACTAGTTATGTTCATTTCATTGCATTTATCTTTATCAAACCTGAAGTAATTAATTTTCTGTCCACTGACTCCAGAATGCCTGCCATATTACAGGCAGCATTGGTCTCTAAGAATATCCTCCACTGCCTTTCTGCTGAGTTTCCTTATACAGCAGATAGAATGTGACTCACATACCTAAATCCATCAGGTCTTGTCTGCTTAGATCATACCATATCATGCGACAGATTCCACTGACATGACCTAGTCGAGCCTTAGTAGTTGAGTATAGCCTGAAAGAAAAATGGAAGCCCAGACCAGTATTTGCCATGATGGTTGTAAACGTAACCCACAGTTATTCCTCGACAATGTACGAAAAGGTAAACCTCAAACTGACGTCAAACTGAACAACAGAAAAAGTGTGAGTTTTCCTGGTGTTTTGGTAAATGAAGTGCAATAATCCTCTTTTAATCCATGCTACAGTACATTAAAGGTAATTAAAGGAGCTACAGTGGCTCAAATGGTTAAGACGCTAAACTGTGGGCTGTGGAAGGTCGGTAGTTCAGCAGTTCGAGACCCGAGTTGCCTCATGACGGAGTGAGCTCCCGTCTCTAGTTCCAGCTCCTGCCAACCTAGCAGTTCGAAAGCAAGAAATTGCAAGTAGATAAATAGGTACCACTTCAGTGGGAAGGTAACAGCGTTCCGTGCGCCTTGGTGTTTAGTCATGCCGGCCACATGACCATGGAAACATCTTCAGACAGCGCTGGCTCTTCGGCTTTGAAACGGAGATGAGCACCGCAACCCTAGAGTCAGATTCGACTGGCTTTCGAGCAAGGGAACCTTTACCTTTTACAGTACATTACTATATTCACTGGGAATGAATTTCCTCATTTAGTTACTCAGTGAGTAAAGCGGTACTTTCCTTCTGTCTGTCCTGTTCTGGGATGCTTCAGTTCTTCTGCTTGTATAATTTATTATTACACTTCCAGTATTATTACACTTCCAGTTCAGCTATAACAAAAGAGTAGGTCGCCAGCTCCTAGTCTGGAAATGCCTGTAGATTTTAAGGGTAAAGCCAGAGGAGGGTAGGGCTTGGGGATGAGGGACCTCACTGAGAGTCCCCCATCCAAAACAGCCATTTTCTCCAGGGGAACTAATCTCTATTGCCTGGAGATTGGTTGTAATTCCAGATCTCCAGGCCCCACCTGGAGATTGGCAGCCCTAATTGTCCATGACCTCATTCAACAGATTCACATATTCCATAGCACTGCTTTCCTTTCAATGTCATTTTATGCTCCCAAAAGATGCTGGATGCCCCGAAACTTTAGATTTATAATATCAAGCATTAACGTGAAAACAACTTAATTCTGAAGTATGCATAATAAAATTAATATATGGCTTAAATAAAGTACATGATGCTTTACCTTGGATAGTACATGTTTTAAAAGACTCTTTTATCCTGGCTGCCACAGAAGCATGCTGAGGTATTCCGTCAGCTACTACTATATGACAGTATTGGAATTAAAACGATTACATGTGAATATGGTAAATACAAAAATCCAGTTTGAGAAAGTTTCTTCTACTATTAAGTTTTAGGTGAATAACGAAATAACAGGAGATAAAGAGTCAGCCAAATATACTTTTTAACGGGCCCATAGCCAGTGGTGAGGCATGGAGGGCGGTGCCCCGATCGATTTTGCAGCACCCTCTATCAAATCTTTGGCTGCTCTAGCCCCCAGTGTGAGGCGTCTTGCCCAAGTGGCTGACATTGAGAGTTCCTGCAGCAGTGCCATCACCACGATGATGCCCTTACAGCTAGTGCATTGTTGTGTAAACGGCAGCACTTCTGGTGGACGGGTGGGCTGGAAATGGACAGCCTTGCAAGGGGGCTGTCTGGTACCTGGGATTGGCTGTGGGCTTTCTGCTCTGGCAGGGTAGGGATTCGCAGCAAGGTAGGCATGTGCGCAAAGCCCCTGAGCCTACTTGGCCTTCCCACCCAGCTGAAGGCCATCTTGCTCTTCCCTCTCTCTGACTCTAGCTAAGAAGGAAAGCTCACCCACAGCCCGCCCTCCCCTGCAGAGAGACATCCCGGGTGGCCCCTCCTGCTGGCAATGTCTCCTTCTTCATTCTCTGGCTCCCTCTCATCCTGATTCCAGCTTACTCAAGAGTAAAAGTGCAAGCTGCCTCCCAAGTCAGCACATCTAGGATTTTTTGCAGAGGGCAAGACTGGGGCTTATACAACTTTCCCCGGTCTTAATCTCACAGATGTTAGAAGTGTGAACTTTAACTCATCTTTTTTATAATAATAATAATAACAACAACAACAACAACAATAACAATAATGCTTCAGTTTAGTGTTTCTAGATACTGGTGTTTTCAACACAATGGCCAACAAACTTTTTAGATCCACCCATATTGCTGAAATCATTAACCACTAAATTTAATTTAATTTAATGACCTCCCCCCCACCTCAGCACACACACACCTAAAAATTCCTGGCTACGGGGCTTCTTTTTAATATAAAAAGCACATCTTTTAGCAGCTGGTGCATGTCATATGCAACACAGTTGTCCCAAGAAGTCACACAACTGGCCACTCATTTGACCTCAAATAAAGATTTTTAACATGAATATGGCCATCCACATGCACTGATCATGAGACATCACAGCTTCTTCAAATTACCGCAAAATTATGGGTCACCACCAGTTTACATTTTCACTCACATGTGGACAACTGGAACCCACACACCAAGAAAGCACAGGATAAATAACTGGTCATCTGAACAAGCTTAAGGCAATGCAAAATTGAAGCAAACCACATGAATTGATAACAAGAATATTTAAGGAGCAGCACTAAGCAGATATACTGAGAAGTAAGTGCTTACTCTGCTTACTCCCAGGAAACTATTCTTAGAAACAGAGCCTTGGCCTTCTGTGTTTCAGACTTCCTATGATCATGTGAACACCTTTGTTGTTACCGCTACTCATGTGTGCAGAAACTAATTAAGTAAACATGATCTGCAGTTCATGATGATCCAGGAAAAGCTGTGGAGTAGCAGAGAATTTTAAGGACATTTCAAGAAGCAGGAGGATGTGGCTTGCTGTCCATACAGAACAGCTTTCACTGTCTGTTATTTTCATGTTGCTGTATTGTCTAAAGTCTTATTTGGATGGTTAGTCCCTGGTGGTAGCATGATAGGAAGAAAAATTCCTCATGGGAGGCTACCACTTGTGCTCTGTAATGCAATAGATTTCTCCATGTGGATTCCCATCTGTCACTCAGATTTCCCTAAAAGGCTTTAGCATCACCGGCCAGATGCCAGGTGGTCTCTTATTAGCAAAAAAACCAAACACACACACATACATACACACACCTTGGCTTGATATGATCATGCTGACATCCTTTCATGAAAGATGAAGACATCTATTCAACACATGTTCATAAAAGGAATAATAATAACAATTGGGTGCCACTGAGTTACCATTGACTCATAGCGATCCCAGGACCATAGGGTTTTCAAGACAGATGAGCAGAGGTAGTTTGCATTGCCTTCCTCTGCATAGCAACCCCAGTCTTCCTTTGTGATCTCTCATCCAAGTACTAACTGTGGGTGACTTGGCTTAGATTCCAAGTTCCAATGAGATCAGGTTAGGCTGGGCTATCAGGCTGCTAATAAAAGGAAAAATGGTCTCCATCAATGAGAAAGTTAGACTCATAGAATCATAGAATCTTAGAGTTGGAAGGGACCTCCAGGGTCATCTAGTTCAACCCACTGCACAATGCAGGAAATTCACAAATATATCCCTCCCAGTGACCCCTGTTCTGTCCCCAGAAGAGGGCTAAAAAACAACAACACTCCAGGATCCCTGGCCAAAATTGGCTTGGATAAAATTGCTTCTTGACCCAAACGGGGTGATCAGCATTTTCTTGAGTGTGTAAGAAAGGGCCACAAGAACTAAGCACTGAGGCAATCCTTCCTTACTTCCCTCTCATGATCCTCCTAAGTTCACAGAATCAGCATTGCTGTCGGATGGCCACCTAGCCTCTGTTTGAAAACCTCCAAAGAAGAAGACTCCACCACCTCCCAAGGAAGCCTGCTCCACTGAGGAACCACTCTGTCAGGAAGTTCTTCTTAATGTTTAGCTGAAAACTCTTCTGATTTAATTTCAACCTGTTGGTTCTGGTCCAACCTTCTGGGGCTACAGAAAACAACTCTGTACCATCTTCTATATGACAGTCCTTCAAGTACTTGAAGATGGTTATCATATCATCTCTCAGTCGTCTCCTATCCAGGCTACCCAGTCCGTTCAACCTTTCCTTATAAGACTTGGTCTCCAGACCCCTCACCATCTTCATTGCCCTCCTCTGGACACATTCCAGCTTGTCTATATCCTTCTTAAATTGTGGTGCCCAAAACTAAATACAATACTTTAGGTGAGGTCTAACCAAAGCAGAGTAAAGGGATACCATCACTTCACATGATCTGGACACTATATTTCTGTTAATACAGCCCAAAATGGCATTTGCCTTTTTAGCAACCACATCACACTACTGGCACATGTTCAGTGTATGGTCTACTAAGACCCCTGGATCCTTTTCGCACATACTACTGCTAAGACAAGTCTTTCCCATTCTATACTTCTGCATTTGATTTTTCCTCCCCTAAATTGAGAACTTTACATTTATCCCCACTAACATTCATTTATTTGTTTTAGCCCAGTTTTGCAGCCTATCAAGATCATCCTGTACTCCTGACTCTGTCTTCTACCGTATTTGCTACCCCTCCCTATTTGGTATCATCTGCAAATTTAATAAGCATTCCCTCTATTCCTTCATTCAAATCATTTATAAAGTTGTTGAACAAAATAGCTCCCAGGACAGATCCCTGAGGTATTTCACTCGTCACTCCTCTCCAAGAGGATGAGGAACCATTCATAGGCATTATTTGGGTGCAATCTGTCAACCAGTTACAGATCCACCTAACAGTAATAGGATCCAAACCACTTTTTACCAACCTGTCAACAAGAATATTATGTGGAACCTTATCAAAAGCCTTACTGAAATCAAGATAAACTATGTCTACACCATTCCCTTGAACCAGCAAGGTAGTACCTTTCTCAAAAAAAAAGAGAGAGATAAGATTAGTCTGACATGACTTGTTTTTGAGAAAACCATGTGATCTTAGTGATCACAACCATCCTTTCTAAATACTCAAGGACCAGCTGTTTGAAGATTTGTTCCAAAACTTTCCCAGGTATAGACATCAAGATGACGGGTAGCTAGTTACCCAGATCCTCTTCCCACCCTTTTGAAGGTGGGGACAACATTTGCCCACCTTCAGTCTTCTGGCACCTCACCTGCAGGTTCTTTTTTGCTCTGCGTTACTGGCCTGAAGGGACGGATCAGGGACGGGTGCACGCCGCTTCCCAGATGTTGTGGTTTGATCGCGCCCATTTGCTGTGCCCCCGATCCATCCCTCTTCCGGGCCAAAACCTCCCGTGTGACCGGGGCTGGAGAATAACTTCCTGCCAGTGAAAGGGTTTGGAAAGAGAACCCTCGTCTGTGATGTAGTAGAGCAGCTTAGACACCTCAGGAGTTAATGAAAAGCTGCATTATCTAAGGGAAAACCTGTAGTATCTGAAGGAAGAAATCTAGGAATATCAATAAGAATTGTATTATACTGAAATATACAAAACAAAGTACCTCTCAAAGAAAGAAAGCCTTGAAACAAAACTACAAATACACTCTCTTGAATGTTCTATGAATTCAACTCTGTAAATATTAGAAAGTTTTTACCTCAACAATCTCAAAACCTTGACTATTCCCATTATACATTTATTCCCTGACTGTTTAATAAAATCTTTATTCTGTTTTTGAAAGTTAACTTGTCTCAAGTGCCATTTCTCAAGGGCTTGCAAAACTGGACAGCTCCTGTATTTTCAGTAGAGTTCCTGAGCTGAGAGAAGGGAGCTCCCGGCCGCCGCCGAAGGCAATGGCGGTCGGGGGCTGGTTTGCCGCCGCGAGGAAGGCGGGACGGCAACAACATCCCAGCGCAGAGAGCTGGGACGTGGGGGGGCGGAGCCAGCCTGGCTAGGCTAGGCTCCGCTCCCGCCCCTCTGGTCAGTTGTAGCCTCGTGCTCGCCCCCCCCCCCCCCCCCTTTCGCTAGTGGAGGGCAGGTGGTAGTGTTTTCGCCTACCTTACACTTGAGCAGTGGAACAACAGGTAGGGGCGTGGCCATGTTAAATAGGTTGGTCACTTTGGGCAGAAGAGGGCAGAGATAAGGCAGCGGAATTGGTGAGCACCGTAAGCCGTCCCGTCTTTTGGGAACTTGGGGGTCTTCAGGAACAGCTTGCGGGCTATTAAGGCCCCGGGTGGGGAATGAGGACCCCCTCTGGGAGCCTCTTGGGTTAAGCTCCTCTCTGCAAACTGTAGGGTTTCAGGGGTAGGCACTCCCAGGAGGCGACCCGTGGCTGGGCTGCTGGTTACAAGCCAGGTTAATGGCCCAAGACCGGGGTTGGTGCCTCGCCCATATATATCAGACAAGGAGGCTGGTCAGCCTGACAACTGCCTTGTCTGTTCCGCTACTTAGGAAGTGCTCCCTTGCCGGTTGCTATTAATAAATTGTATATAGTTAATAAAGTGGCCCTTGTCTAATCCAAATGGTTGTCCGTCTCGTTATTCCCGCTGTGGGGGCAAAGCCTAAACTAAATATCTAAACAAAGAGTGAGACAGTCAAGTTTATTATGACAAAGAATATATACACGCTACTGTAGGGCTACTCAGTCACTGAGGAGAACTGAAGATTTGGTGGGAAAAATCTGCCAGACAATTGGTGAGATACAGCGGTTCATCATAAAGGTTTAGTTTATTTCCATATTCTGCTTCTCCACTCTAAATCACCTTTTCTTTTACCTAGAAACATTCACTAGAGCTTCAGTCGATTTGTTATGCATAGTTTACTTTGTGTTGAAGTTGCCCAAAAAACACATTTAAACCCAGAGAACAGCTTTGTTACTGAACACAATGCATATTTTATACTTCATTATATAGCATGGTGAAAAGGGTAATATACTACTGGGATGGAAGAAAATGTTTGCTATTACTTACCTTAACTCAGAATCAGGGAAAAGAATCAGTTTCCTCTGGCATTTATCAAACCACACATAGGTATCCATGTTAAATGTTTGAAACCCTCAAACAAAATGCTTTCAAAAAGGAGATACAGCTTCCCCCCCCCTAATCTGCTTTCTAATAAATGGCTTCTCTCTCACACTCACTTTTTGTTGTCCATACACAGTAGGTTTGTATCTATTAATATCCTGAAAAGTGACTTTTCTTGCCAGTGGTAAATATATCCCTTTTAGATGCAGATGTCCCTTCAGTTTTGAAAATGATCTTCTAATGGCTGTGTGGGGTCTAATTAGCTACTTCTTTGCGGAGATAATAGGGGTTTCAATGAGAAGAACACTGGTATTACCTTTCACAAGACCTCTGTTAATGGTAAATGCCCAATAATCAGTATGGCTTAATCCTTGCCTATTATGTCCAAAATTAAAATTGAGAAATCTATACCTTTCATTTTTTTTTAATATTTTGCCTTGAAAATAGATCAGGAGATCCCTCATTCCATCTTGTACAGTGAAGGGCAACTATTAAATACTGCTAATACTGTGTTCTGCTCAGCAAACACATTAAGAAGCAGGATGAGATATACTCATAAAATTAAGCAATCCAGATAAGGATGCAAGCCTCCAAGTGGGATCTTGGGATCCCCCAGAATTACAGCTCATCTCCAGACTACAGAGATCAGTTCTTCTGGAGACAATGGCTGCTTTGGAATGTGAACTCTATGGCATCATACCCCACTGAAGTCTCTGTCCTCTCCAGGCTCCATCCCCAAATCCTCAAGAGATCCCCAGGCTGTATCTGCCAACCCTATCCCTCATCCCCACTGATGGCTGCGGGGAGGGGAGACCTGGCCAATGTTCCCGAGAGTCAGTTTGGTGTAGTGGTTAAGTGTGCAGACTCTAATCTGGGAGAACCGGGTTTGATTCCCCACTCCTCCACTTGCACCTGCTGATGTGACCTTGGGTCAGTCGCAAGCTCTGGCACAGCTGTCCTTGAAAAAGAGCAGTTTGTGTCAGAGTTCTCTCAGCCCCACCCACCTCACAGGGTGTCTGTTGTGGGGAGGGGAAGGGAAAGGAGTTTGTAAGCCGCTCTGAGACTCCAAGTGAAGGGCGGGGTATAAATCCAATCTCTTCTTCTTCTTCTTCTTCTAAGATGAGTTAGTGTGAGCTAGCTCACAGTTTTTTAGCCTCCGGCTCACACATTTTTGTCTTTGCTCAGGAAGGATGGCTCCAGAGCACACTCATTGATGCAGTAGCCAAATCTCTTGCTCACAGCTTTCATGCCAGTAGCTCACAAAGGAAAATTTTTGCTCACAAGACTCCACAGCTAAGAGGGAACATTGCTGGCAACCCTAAATCCAGCAAGCCACTAAAACCTTCTACTGAACAAAGTGAAAGACCCAATTCAGTTTGGTTTAAAACATTTAAAGAATGTGTTTCTTATTTCCTACCCCAAATTGCCAGTTAAATTATTTGCAAGGAAGGCGAGGGATATAGCTGGTCAACAAAAACAAAAGCAGTGGGAAAGAGCTTGAAAACACAGGTGATTTTAGACTGTGCCATATTAGCTATGCACAGATCCTCAAACTCATGCATTGCTGGGCGTCTGCAACACACTGATCTAATGTCAATCTAATTTATGAATCAGAGCTATGCAGGTGCAAAATATACTTGATAAATTGCAGGCTGCACAAATAAAGCTTAACTGCACTGTCGTCCCAAGAGTTACCTAAGTCAGCACAGATTGAATTCATTCATTAGCTGTCTACGTCCAAGAAGCACCTTAGCGGTAATGGGGGCTACTTTTCTATGGCCAGCTGTTTTAGTGGTTAGGTTAACATTTAAGTAATCCAAACAGATACGAATAGCTGATCACATCTCTTTCCCACAGATCTAGCTCCCAGCCACTGCTATGGTTGGGACCCATATGACCAGCAAGGGCCACTTGTTTGGGACAGTTAAAGGTTATCCCAACCATGTAAGAAGCTCTTACAGAAGACTGTTTCAGAGGGATGCCATGTAGGTCTGCAACAGAAGAGTGAGATTCAAGTCCAGTAGCACCTCAGAGATCAAGAGTTTGGATATATAAGCTTTAAAGAGTCAAAGCTATTGAAAGTTCTTGGTATCTGATGAAGGGAGCTTTGACCCTTGAAAGCATATTGTGTGTGTGCGTGTGTGCGTGCGCGCCTGCACTTGTGAGCCCGGAAGTCATGGTGACTCCTGGTGACCCTGAGTGGGGCTAGGATGTTTTCAGAGAGATGGCTTGATAATCTGCCTCTGCATCCTGGCCCTGGAATTCCTTGGAGATCACCCTTCCAAGTACTTGCACAGGAGAGTGGTGGCACAGTGGGTATATCCCACTGTCTTAACATCCAAACTGTGTTAGTTCGAGCCCTGCGCTGGTGTGAGCAGCCAGCCTGTTGTCCCCAACTCATTGTCCACCCAGCGATTCAAAAGCTTCGGTGAGTAGAGAAAATTGGAACCACTCCTTAGAGAGGGTGGGCACACCAATCTCCCTTGTGGGAGGGTGTTAGCTGACGGTTGGGACTTCCTGGTCGAGGTCGGAAAAAGGCGAAAGAACTTCTCGGCTACAAAAATCCCTGCAGTGGATGTCTCCGGCCAGGCGGTGGCAGTGTGACGATGTGACATATGGGTCCTGAAGCCTGGTCGACAAGCAGCCGTTTGGAAAATGACTGAGCCAAGCCAGAAGACGTTTACAACGTGCAGTGACAATTAAAAAAAATGAATATATGTTGTCCTCCCTATCCCCTTTGAACATTGTTAGTCTCCTGTCTAATGTGTAACTGTACATCGCTTTGAGCCTACTTGGGAAAGCAATTAATAAATTGAAAGTATTATTATTATTATTATTATTATTATTATTATTATTACTTGTGAGGGTCAGCCCTGCTTAGTTTCCAAGATCTGATGAGATCGGGCTTGCCTGAAAATCTTGTTGGTCTCTAAGTTGCTACTGGACTCAGATTTAGCTATCACAGAAGTGACTCTCATATGAAAACAGGGCCGCTAAGACAGGGAAGAAATCAGCATGACAAACTTCATTTTACACTCCTCTCTTGCCTGGACACATTTGTTTCAAGGGCCATTCATGCATGTGTAAAAATCTGCCCTTCATTCTGCCCATCTGCCTTTCATCCTTAACCTCTGTCTTTCAGGTAGTAGTATGCTTAAAATGTTAGGAGTAACTTACTAAAGCTATTGTCAATTTGGTTGGCCCTAATAAAAGGAATCAGGTGGCTTTTTTATTTTGCTTTGGACTAACAGGGCTATCTCCAACTTCTTTGTACCCAAATTAGTTCCCCTGAAACCTTGCACTATTTTTACATACTCAGACTCTCATTGGTGATAAAAGGTTGGCTTTCCTCCCAAGCTAACCTGGTCAGAGTGCCTTTGAACATATATACAGAATTCATTTCCCTTCACATGCCTGAATAACCAGAAGGAACCCCCGGGCCCAACCCAAAATGAAGGCCACAACAACTGAAGCAATGCATTGGCACAAGAACAAAAAGCACATGTGTTGCAACAGTTTTCTATTTTCTAGGCCACGTTGCCAGTGGCACACAGGAAGTGATGTCATCATATCAGTGACTTCCTGCTGCTGCTCTGGTATTTGGGCAAAAACTCTGTGGTAGAAGTTAGTTTTACCACAGAGTTTTTGCCCAAATACCAGAGCTAGTAAATTCCCCTACCAGCCAGCTGATTGTTGGCTGAGGGGTTGGGGCTGGTAATGGGGGACCCTCACTTTCATTGGGGGGTGCAGCAACCCTAGATCTGTGCATTTGATTTAGAATTCTATGAACCCCCCTATGATCTTCATATTTCAACTTCTGCTTCTTCTGGGGCATCTAATTCCTTTTTATTTCCATACAACTTTAATAAAATATAATGCTTTTCATTTTTTCCAAAGAAAATTCTGTTTTCAAGAGACAGCTACTACTCATATTAGTTTATCTAAGCAATTCATTTTGCTATGAAAATGCTTTTTAAAATATTAGCTGATACAGGATTTTTTTAAACTCCTCCAGACAATAGACATTTCAAGAGAGAGAAATTTCCGTTAGAGAGCTTTTTCTTCTAATTAAAAGTAAACATACTTTGCAAATGCACTCAGCAAGTAACTACAGTAAGGTGTCTTCAGGGAAATTCTTTGTTATCACAAAAAATGTCTCTTCAATTTGTCTGCTTAATTTCTACAATGTAAAACACAAAGCTATCCATTAGTGCAAATATGTAAACAAATGTGGAATTTTCATTACTATGTCTCCAAAGAAAGTGGCAAATGAAATAAGATTATACTGAAATACATAGTAATCCATAATTCTTTGCATGTATACTTATATCCCTGGACAATTATGTTATATTATGATTTTATTTTCCCCCACCTATTTTGGGTTTTTAAAATATTTTTATGAGTGTGTGTGTGTGCGCGCGCACCTGGAAGTCATGGTGATGTCTGGTGACTGACCCCTACTGGGGGCCTGGAGGATATTCAGAGAGTTGGTTGAATAAAGCCTGCCCCCGCCTCCCACCTCCCACCTCTGGTATTTCAAGGAGGTCTCCCATCCAAGTTCTTGCCAGAGTTGACACTGCTTAGCTTCTGAGATCTGACAAGATCGGGCTTGCCTGGGCTATCCAGGTTAGGGCATATTATGATTTTCTTGAAATCCATAATAAAAGTAACATGCTTATGTTCAGTTTATAAATGGAGTATTTTGCAACAGAGGGTAAATATAATGTCCTCCAGAACACCATAGTTCTAAATTCTAGAGGTTTGCATCCCATAGCCCCAGAAGTATGGCTTAGCTGATGCATTAAGGCCATAGGCAAGAATGAAGCCATAGGCAAGAATCCTGCAGTCCATTGGGGGGGGGGGAGATAAAAAATGGGAAAAATATTTTGGGGGAAAAAATCATGGATAGACCTGTTGATATACCTGTTGGCCTTTCATTCAAGATTAAACACTTGAGCCTCTATGTTCTTTACAGGTAGTGTGAATGAGATTAGCTAAATCAAGAGTTTATACACAGTCCTCTCACTCTACACTAGGTGCCTATCCTAAACAATGTTTAACTACCACAGAGAAGCAATTCTTGAAGTTGCAGCATTTTAAGAAGTCCATAATTACCTTACTTCTCAGAGCTGAAACTTCTCCCATTGTGCCTTGTGACTTGGACAAGATGGAGTCCCTAGGTAAAGGTTTAGTTCTTCATGGCTTGTGCCCATCCAAGGAAGATCAACAAGAAGAAGATAGCTTCTTTTTCATGTCCTGACAATTTATGGTATCCCATTGGGAGTCTGCCCCCCTCTGGGGTCAGTCCTGGTCTCCCTGCCTCAAGAAGAAGAAAAAAATGACTATCTAGCCTTTTGGCTTTCTAAATCTTGGACCCTTGAAGTGTGACATTCTAAGCAAGGTGTGAGGTAGTAAACCTTTTATTCTAAGTTATTTCAACAAGAGCCATTTGCATCTATACTAAAGTACTCTGTACTTGGGGCTTGATGGCTCATGCCATGGCCCCTTCTTTCTGAGAACTATGAGTTTGCAGCAAGACTCCATGTCATTGACAGGGTGTAGCCCCAATGGTTGAATTATCAGTGTGAATACTTGCGTGGAAGGCATTTCTCCATAAAATCCATACATGCTCATGGCCATTACTATTTCCCCTGGCAGTGAATTCTACAGTTCAATTACTTTTATGTGGAGTAGTATTTGGGTTATTGATCCTGCATCTGTTGCCCATTGACTACACTGGATGCCCCCGAGCACTAATGTTATGGGAGAGGAACAAAAAAGTTCTCTAGCCATTTTCTCTACCCCATGGATAATTTTATAAACTTACACCATGTCCTCTCTGTAGTCTTTTGTCCTAAATTTAAAAGTCCTAGACCCTTTATCCTTCCCTCATAGGAAGGATGCTCCAACCCCTTAACCCTCTTAGCTGCCTGCTTCTGTAATTATTCCAGCTCTGCACTACTCTTTTTGAGATACAGCAATCAGAACTGCACACACTACTACGAATGAGGCCTCAACCTAAATCTATACAGGGTCATTACAATATTGGCTCCTAGTCCTTGCAAGGTCTATGATCCACAGCAAAGGGGTTGTTTTTTGTTTGTTTGTTTCTGTTTTGCTGGTCAAAGGGGACTCCTCTTTTCTTGGCCACCAGAGATCAGATCTGACATGCAATGCCCTAGAGACCTTAAGCTGTAGAAGGAATGGGGAGCAGCAGGCCATCCCATCCCAAGTGTATGACTGGCAGTCTAATGGCTGCCTCCTCCAGACTCATACTGCCTCAGGGCTTGCGACTGAACTTCAAACTGAACTTCAAATGATGACATAATAGCCATTACACACAGTCAGCCTCCATTCTATTGGCACATAAACAAAAACTCTTTCTTTCACAGTTAACAGCACCCAGGGGTCATTCCGTAGAAAAAGAGGTGCAGGCGCTCATTAGAAGAAGAAGAAGAAGAAGAAGAGAAGAGATTGGATTTATACCCCGCTTACAAACTCCTTTCCCTTCCCCTCCCCACAACAGACACCCTGTGAGGTGGGTGGGGCTGAGAGAACTCTGACACAAACTGCTCTTTTCCAAGGACAGCTGTGCCAGAGCTTGCGGCTGACCCAAGGTCACATCAGCAGGTGCAAGTGGAGGAGTGGGGAATCAAACCCGGTTCTTCCAGATTAGAGTCCGCACACTTAACCACTACACCAAACTGGCATAACTCATTAGCATAACTCATTAGCATATGCCACACCCCCTGACATCACTGGAAGTGTGTCAGAAGGCAACACCCACTGCTCAGGCTCCACTGGACTGTTTTGGATTGCTAGCTATTGGGGGTGGGGGGGGACGTGCAGATCTGTCCTCGCAGAGGAGGGAGAGCTTGTACCTGAATAAAACTTGGTCTTAAAGGTGCCACTGGACTGTTTTGGACTGTTTTGGCTCTGCAGCTTACCTGGCTGCTTCTTGCTCTGACTGAGGGCTGCTGGGAGCAGGGGGTGGGGCTTGTTCCATGTGCCCTCCCCCTGGGTTCTTTACTGCCGGAGCTCCGCTCCTGTGCGCTCCTGCAGGAAATGACCCCTGACAGCACCCCAAATACCCACACACTGGTCCCTATCCCAGTACATAGGGCAGCATGTAAAAGACTAACATGATTTTATTCCAGCATAGGCTTTGTGTGCTAGAGCCCCATTTTGTCAGATACATAAAGTAGGCAGTCACAAGGAGAAGCTTACACAAGGAAGGCAGGAGGAACCGCATGCTGTGGACAGAAACACTGGCAGTCGAGAAACTATGGGCCAGCAAATGGTAGCGCCAGCCGGAAAAATCACTGCGGAATGCAAATGGTATTTACTAATATTGCATATATTGTAGGAATAACTGTAGGGCAATCGGATAAACTCCAGCTGGGAACTTGCTACAGCTCTCCTGTTATATTTCAAGATACCCACAGCTCGTCCAATCTCATTACAGAAGTTTATTTCTTAACACTGGTACCTCAGAAACCCCTGGGAGACCACAAAGTCATTTTGAGCACAGAGCAACTAACACAGGAAGCCCCAAATTAAATATTACTAGAGGTTAATACAATGTGGGGGTTCTGGCACCACTCAGAAGAGCCCCATGCTGTGTTATTGCCCTTCCAGATATCAGCAAATCCTCTAATTGCCTCACAACTCATTTAAAGATCATGCCCTATCCCATACTTATAACAGTAAGCTAATTACATTTTTTTCCCGACAGGTGTATGAGAATCAACATATTATTTCAAGCCTAGCCCTGGACTGCCTGCTGCCAGAAAGAAATACATGGAAAAAGAGCTAAATCAAGAGCCAGAAGTGATTGAAAAAAATATGGAAAGGAATATCAGCACACACAGATGCTTTAAAGGCTTTGGTCACAGTATGGACATGGACGTTTCCCACACAATTATGTGGGGATAAGTGGGACAGCCTTGCAGTGGCTTGCCTCCTTTCTCCATAGTTGGGGACAGAGGGTGGAGCTTAGGGAGAGGGTTTCACCACATTACCCTTTGATATGTGGTGTCCCACAGGGGCAATTCTGTCCCCTGTATTATTCAACATCTTGGACTTTTTGCAGGGATACATAATAAAGAAAAGGTATAAGGGAAAAGAATAAAAGAATAAAAGGTAAAATTATCAAAACATAGTATAAAGGGCATTTTTTGCAAATATAAAGGACAATCCTTGATTCCAGCTCTCAACTCTTGATGGGGCGTTGTCAACGGCACCAACAGTGAAGAGTTTTGGTAGAATTTTGGATGCCTCACTGTCAATGGAGGCACAAAATTACAAACGTGGACAAAGGGGATCCAATAGATATTGTTTACCTTGACTTCCAGAAAGCTTTTGATAAAGTTCCTCATCAAAGGCTCCTAACTAGGCTCAAAAATCATGGGGTAAAAGGACAAGTCCTTCTATGGATCAAAAACTGGCTAATTAATCGAAAACAGAGAGTGAGTATAAATGGGCAATTTTCTCAGTGGAGGGTGGTAAGCAGTGGGGTGCCGCAGGGATCATTACTTGGTCCACTGCTTTTTAACTTGTTCATTAATGATTTGGAGTTGGGAGTAAGCAGTGAAGTGGCTAAATTTGCAGATGATACGAAGTTGTTCAGGGTGGTGAAAACCAGTGAGGATTGTGAGGCACTCCAAAGGGATCTGTCAAGGATGAGCAAGTGGGCGTCAACATGGCAAATGGGGTTCAATGTGGCCAAGTGCAAGGTGATGCACATTGGAGCCAAAAATCCTAAATATAAATACACATTGATGGGGTCTGAACTGGCAGAGACTGAGCAAGAGAGAGATCTTGGAGTTGTAGTGGATAACTCACTGAAAATGTCGAGACAGTGTGTGACTGCAATAAAGAAGGCCAATGCTATGCTGGGGATTATTAGGAAGGGTATTGAAAACAGATCAGCCAATATCATAATGCCCCTATATAAATCAATGGTGCGACCTCATTTGGAATACTGTGTGCAGTTCTGGTCACCACACCTTAAAAAGGATATTATAGCTTTGGAAAAAGTGCAGAAAAGGGCAACTCGAATGATAAAAGGGTTGGAACACTTTCCCTATGAGGAAAGGTTAAAGCACTTAGGGCTCTTTAGCTTGGAGAAACAACGACTGAGGGGAGACATGATTGAATATAAGATTATGCATGGGATAAAGAGGTACTTTTCTCCCTTTCTCACAATACAAAAACTCGTGGGCACTCAATGAAATTGCTGAGTGGTCAGGTTAGAACGGATCAAAGGAAGTACTTCTTCGGCCAAAGAGTGATTAACACATGGAATTCACTGCCACAGGAAGTGGCGGCATCTACAAGCATGGACGGCTTCAAAAGGGAATTAGATAAGCATATGGAGCAGAGGTCCATCAGTAGCTATTAGCCACAAGGTATAGATAGGAGCTCTGGGGCAAGTGATGCTCTGTCTTCTTGGTGCTGGGGGGGGTCAACAGTGGGAGGGCTTCTAATGTCCTGGCCCCACTGGTGGACCTCCTGATGGCACTGGTATTTCTGGCCACTGTGTGACACAGAGTGTTGGACTGGATGGGCCTTTGGCCTGATCCAACATTGGCATCTCTTATGTTCTTATGTTCTTATCAGCATTTCCCTATCTTCTTCAGGTAAGGCAACTGGTTCTCTACCTATCTCCCCATGACCTAGCCACAATGATTCACACAATGGTCACCTCCAGGTTGGATTACTGTGATGCTCTCTATGCAGGACTAGAAACTGACCCGGAAACACCAACTTGTCCAGAATGCAGTGGTGCCTGTCCTCACAGGAGCACCATTAAGAGCTCATATACAACAGGTGCTTTGCCAGCTGCACTGGTTCCCATTTGAATACCAGATCAAGTTCAAGGTTCTGGTTCTAACCTTTAAAGCCCTCTGTGGTCTGGGAACAACATACCTTCAGGACCATCTCTCTTGGTACATCCCTCAAAGAACTTTACACTCTATGGATCAACATCTACTGGTGGTCCCCGGCTTGAAGGAGGTCCACCTAACCTCAACCAGAGTCAAAGCTTTTTCAGCTCTGGATCTAGCCTGATGGAAAACTCTCCCAAAGGTGATATAGGCCCTGTGGGACCTAATGCTCCACTAGGCCAATGGTTGAGGCATCAAAGATTTATTAGTATTGGCCTCCCCTGCATGTTTCTGAAGTCTATACTAATATTTCATCCTGCACCGTTCCTTCTGGTCTGCCCACCTCCCCATAGCTACCATCTGCTGCACACATGTGGAGTTTATCTAGGAACAGTTGTATTTAATGGGCACCACTGGTTGCTATTTGATATGTTGTTATTAACTGATGTTATACCGGATTTTTAATTATTGCTGATATTATGTCCAATTATTGCATTGTATTATTTTACTTATTGTTGTAACCCACCCTGAGTCTTGCTGTGCAGGGGAGGTCGGGTTAGAAATCTAAATAAATACATAAATACATAAATAAATAAGGGGCATATATTCCAACAATTTCCATAATAATTTTGGATCTGGATTTTGGGTAAGGGGCCCTTGACCTGGATAGCCCAGGCAAGCCTGATCTCATCAGATCTTGGAAGCTGAGCAGGGCTGACCCTGGCAAGTATTTGGATGGGAGACCTCCAAGGAATACCAGGGCTGGGAGGCAAAGGCAAGCTATCAAGCCACTTCCTGAACCTCCTCCATGCCCCAGTAGGAGTTGCCAGAGGTTGCCATTACTTCCAGGCATGGGTACACTCACACACAAATGCAAAAATACAAAAAGAGAGAGAGAGAGAGAGAGAGATATTTGGGGTAAGGGCCCTATTTTCATTCTTGTGATTATTTGGGAAGTGTTGGTACTAGTTCAGGATTTTTTCCCAGGTATGGCGGGGGGGAGGGTTGTCCAAAATTAGGGACCATTATTTTTTACAGGAGGAGTGGAGAAGAAGGAAGGGAAACTCAGGAAGCCAACCCAAAACTTACCATGCCAGCATTGTCCACACTAGAAGCCTCTCCATGCTGCTGGAAACAGAGGCAGCAGGGCCCACCCCCTCAGCCACAAAGTGGTAGGCAGGCTGGCAAGGTACTGGACACCCATGAAGTCTGGCTGTTGTCTGCCTAACTTTCACAGGATTGTTGCCATGAAGATAAAATGGAAAAGGGGAGAACAATGTTGTAAGCAGCTTTGGATTCCCACTGGGGGGAAAGATGGGATATAATTGCATAAATAAACAGTGAAGTGTTATCTGGAAGGTCCAAAGAGAGCACAGAAAGAAAGTGAAATAGGAAAAGAAGAACAAATTTTGGGGAGAGTGAGGCCTTATCCAGTGGACTAAAATATCTAGAAATGCTATTTCCAGCTCCCCTTTACATCTTCCTTTCCCCTATTTATACAAAGTACAGCTCATATCTCTCTACTGTCCTCCACCCAAGGAATACCATCCATATATTTCCTTATTGGCAGGGCAATGGACAGTTGGCTAAAGGTGGAATTGGATGTTTCCTCACCATTTAGAAACTATAAAGCTTTCCAGTGGTTCTATCAGCCTTCTTCCTCTTTGCTGATCTCTTGTCCAAATAGCCATTTTCCAGTGCAGCAAAGAGCATTTAATCAAGACTCCAGACAGTTCAATGGCCATCAATTCATGTATCTGAAATAAATCTTTTATCTCATTCCAGGTCTGATGCCTTTCATTCAAGTTCCTTATTGTCGATCATTTTATTACTGTGCCATTAATTTTACTTGGATCATTAATATAGAGAGATTTTGATCCATGCTGCCAGTGTTTGGAGATTAGAAGTTTGAAGAATGGCTCTATGCAAGGTGGTAAATCAGGGTTAAGCTGACCTTTCTCTTTTTCTTGATCTCATGTTTGTGCCTACCTTATTTCCCTCAGAAGTTTGTTTCTTTTCTTTACTTAGTTTTGTGTGTATTTTTCTCCCTAATCTTATGGTAGAGGGAACACCTTCATATGCATTATTTACTAAGGCTGCAATCCTTCCCTGACCCGTACAACCTAAAAACTGCACTAACCTGTATTCTCAAAACAAAATGGAGAGAGAGGGGGGGGTACTCCCATATGTCAAATAGCTCTGAGAAGAGTAAACCATAGTCACTTTAGGACTTGCATGTATAACAATATGCACTATATCACAGCTAGATTCCCCCTCTCTATTTAATTGCTTTATTTTGAGCTCACTGAGGGAAATTATGCAGTTATTTTCCTGAGAGGATTTCAAGTAAAAGAGACAGAACCAGAAGCCATCAGAAATAGTCTATGTGACCGCCTCAAAGAACATTGGAAAAACATTCTTGCTCAAATAACCTTCATAACGGGTTATACTGTCCTTCTAACTTCAGAAATAAATTTCCTACAATACTGGTAAGATACAACAATCCCTAAAATCAGACATGACTTGATCAACAGTTTGCTGACGGCAGCAAAGACAGCAATTGCGTTCTACTGGAAATCCAACACGGTACCCATGGAATCTTTCTGGTACTTGAAAATATGGGAACAATTGATCATGGAGAAGATTACAGACCATATACTTCAATCAGACATTTATCCCAGAACCATCTCTTTCACTGAAAAGTGGTTTCCCTTTCTTGAATATATGTTCACACATGACATCTACCCTCCAAATCCATCATACCGCCAATCATACCGAAGAAAATAAATAGTCTAGATATGAAATATCCTGGTTTCTGACACAACAGGAAATTGGTTTAGGCCACAGTTCCATGTTTCCAGGATCCAGGCTGTGTTTGGAGCTCCAACTTGGACTGAAATGTTGGGAGTGGTCAAGTGGAAGTATGGATTTTGCACAGCAGATCTTTCCAAGCACCCACCCTGCAGACTGCTGTTTGTTCCAAAAATCTTCTATGAGGAGCGCCTCACATGTGATCAAAATATGACACAGGGGAAATTAAGTAAAATCACCTCTTTCTCATTCTTCTGCTTTCAGCATGAGGTAGACAGAAGCAACTTTACCTGGTTCTTCACTGCCATTCTGGCAGCACTCAGTACTGTAGTACATTTTGTGAGGCTCTACCTATCCTCAGAGACAAGAGACAAACTTGGACAAACTGGGGTGGGGGGGTGGGGGAAGATCCACTTTATCAATACTTGTGGCTGGTAAGCTTTCAAAAACCTTCATTCCTACTCCACGCTTTGTTGTTTCCTACCCTCCTATAGTTCTTCTGAATATTATGACCAAGTAAAGGGAAGGGGCAGGAGTCAAAAAAGGCTTGGTAAATCCATCCCATCATCCCTAATCATTTCCTTACATTGTCAGGTGAGATCAGAGGGAACTCTCCATTATGTAATCATAATGGAAAACAGGAAATAAAGATAACAAGGAGGTAAATAAAAGCAGCCTTTTCTGGTCATGAGGATGGAAAGCAAGCCAGGTGACAACCTTGCCCCCATAAAGCAGCTTCCCAAATTATTGCAGCCCACAGGTCTATCTAGGACATGGTCACTACAAGGACCCTCCACATTTACAGGCTGTCAACCCAGTGCCAGGAGGCAACATTAGGGGGACGTCTCAGCTTCTATGCCCTGTTGTTGGCCCACCGGCGGACCTGGTTGTTCACCGTGCGAGACAAGATGCTGGACTAGATGGACCACTGGTCTGATCCAGCAGTGCTCTTTTTATGTTCTCACAGTCAAACCCATATGCAACAGAATATACATAACTTAGGAGAGATAATCGAGACACTTAGGAATTAACTTTGAAAAACTAGTGGCAACAAGCATCAGCAAGGGGGCCTGAAATACAAAACAGATCCAATGGGCAGACAGGTACATGGAGTTGTAATATTTTGACATCTTCTGGGATTGACTAGAACAGGATAAATCTTTCATTGCCTACAAATAACCTGCTGTCAGTCCTCACACAACTCTGTATATTTCTGTTTTGACTTGAATGATCCTTTATATCATGTCCTTAGATAATGTAAAAGCCACACACTAAAGCCAAGCCTGGAAGAAGAAGCATTTTTATTTTCAGGGTACAATAAGAAATTTCTCTGTAGACAACCATATATAATCGGGGGATGTACACAATACAGTGCTAAAGATACCAAATGACAGACAGCTGTGGTAGGAAGAACATTTTAAAAGCTCAAATCAAATGTTTATAACAAAGTCACAAAGTTCACAAGACAGAAATATTCCCTGTAGTCATCCACTGCAACTCTGAAGTCTACACCAATGTTTTTAGGGTGATGAAGGTGATAAAGAAGATGACGCTTCCATTGGATAACAAAGGCTTTGAAATACCAAAGCCTGCCAAATTTCAGTGTGGCAAAAATCAATATACATTCAAAGAGACATGCAAGCACTATTTTAATCTAAATATTTATCCAGAATACAGTGTGGTTGTAAGTGAAACTAAATAGAGACGTGGTAGTACTTGAAAGAACAGCAAGACAACTGTTAACCTGAAATATGTGCATGACTTTTCCCCCATATAGAAATCTATTGCTCCAGACTGGGCTAATATAAGGGATCTTGCCCTCTGATATTCAGGTGTCTCATTCCCTCAGCTGGGCTGGGGGATTCCCTCAGGCTGGGGAGAAAAATTAATAAAGCTTACTATGCCAGCTGTGATGCCATGTCACTTCTGCTAAAATAACAGAAGTGACCTAGGATAGCTCTAGGAATCAACAGAAACTCTATGGTAAAACTACAGAGTTTCCAGTGATTTCTAGAGCTACCTGTGAGTAGCAGATCTGAGAAACTAAAACATGACATAGTGGAAGTCCCCAAATAGGTCGAGGCACATTCTTTGCATTCCATACAAATTGTTGAAGCAGTTTGCAGCTCTTCAGAGGGGGAGGGCTAATTTATTCACAGTAGCAAGAGCAAATCATGATGCCTGTATATTCAGTATTATTTTGGTATCATATCCATGCTACAAACAGCTCACTTGCCAAAACTGCATGAACCATTTGTACATTTCCCCCCCTCAAACCAGCATCTAACTGAGAAGAAATTGACGTTTCTCAGCAAGTGGTCATAGATGTGATCCCTGGCATATGCTGTGTAGAAAATATGACTTTGAGTTAGATACACTCACATGTAAATAAAGTATCCCAGACTCAAGCTCTGATAGCCTGAGCTTGGAAAATCTGTACAAGAACAACTGCCGGAAAACTTACTGAGCCAATTTTAATCCATTCCCTTAAAAAATACTCAGTGTTCCCCCAACACTAGGAACAGATCCATCCTAACTGTGAATCCTAAGCCTGAAGCTCATTTCTGCTCTCCGCTTCTCTTTATTGGCAAGAGATAAAATCTACAGCTAAAATACAGTCCTTTACTCCTGTTGGGAGGATAAGTGATGTTCATGTTATTCCACATGGACCCCCTGTTGGATTATAATAGAAAAGAACCAACATCTTGAGAAAGAAGCTCTTTACAGCCAGGAAGTGTATGTCATTTATTAATATAAGCAGTTTATTGTAAGAATAAAAGAGCATAAAATCTGAAATAAACCCAGCTGGAATATTGGAGCCCCTGGTAGGAAAGCCAATAGCATCCTTTCCCTGAAAATAACAGCCTCATCTCTTGTGAAACTCTTGCTCTCTTCCTAATTGAATCCATCCTGATAGTTGCTAACTGAGACGTTTCTCCCACTGTGTGTAGTGATTTTTTTTTAAGTAAGTAGTTTGTATTTTCAGGGTTGTTAGGATACTCCTGGCAATTTGGATTTGATGGCTGTCTAGTGCAGCCACGCCTATAAAAAATGCTTTCATGGGACTAATGTATTTCACAACCAAAGGCCTCCTTCCCATCTTCTTTGACACAGGTCCATAAGAAAATGCTGCCACCATCTGCTTTCTGTAATCTACTATGCCTAACTCCATGAAAGTATCAGACAGGGCCACATGACTGGGTCAGGGAACCAAGGATGGTAAAGGCTAACAGATGGGGTCTCTTATTTCCCCCAGGGTCCATCTGGTCCCCATATACGGATATTTTAAAAGGAATCCATCACCTATTAAGATGAAATACCAGCAATGCTAAGATTTCCTCACTTCTCCCTCTTCAGTTGGCTCTGGTGTCCTCCATCAGGTGAAGGGGATATGGTGAAAGAAGAGAGCTTTTCAAATGGAAAAGATGGCTCTATGCACATTCCCCAAGCTCTCAACCTGCTCTGCAAATGCCAGCTCTACTCCAGCCACTGCAAGTGGGTCCAATTCCTCTAGAACATCAGCCTTTCGACCAGCATTACCTCTTTCTTCTATGGATACAGTTTGTTCTGTCTTAGCCACAAACACAGCCTCAAAACACTGGTTCAGAATCAGGACAGAAGGGCTTAAATAATGACACACAGAGTTGGGTATCATCTACAGTTGATTACATCCAATCCCCAATTTTTGAGCAATCTCATTCTGGGACTTTGTATAAACATCAAAAAGTGTTGGTGGCAAAATGGAACCCTAGAACAGCCCATAAGGCCCCATCTTGTCGATTCTGCTCCACCAGTGGATACTCTGTGTCTGATGAAACATGTGGGAGTGGATGACTGTATCAAGGCCATTGAAAAATCTGGAAATATCAACAAGGAATATTCTACGCTTTGTTACCCAAAATGGACCCAGAGCAGGGGAAAGTAGCTTTAAAAAGGATTCCAGAAAGGCATAACGCAGGATTGTCTGTGTATACCAGGGGGGATTTCGGTAGGGATACCCCATAATAAAATTATGAAAAAAGAGAGAGTGAGAGTGATTGTAAACACAAGCAAATTGCCTTATTGCACACAAAATAAAGTAAAAGAAGTAAAAATGTAAAGAATTTATACTAGACACATGAGAACTAACGCCCTAAGTAACCACGTATGCACATACCAACAAGAGGATGCACTTGATAAAAATGAAAAGGGAGGAAATTGGGAAGTTTTAGGGAAGGGACATAAGACCTGAAATCCTGGGCTTGACATCTGGAGAGGAGCCCGCAACATAATTGCAGGGGTGTTCAGGGAAACCTGGCATACTTTTCACTGGCCTGGCATGATCTTTTTATGGGAAAGAATCCCATAGCTGGACATGGGAACTCTCTATCCCAGGAACTTGATTGGTCCAAGATGTAAAATTTGAATCTCATTGGCTGTTTTAAAGTTAACTACTTTAACAGGGGAAAGATGGGAAAATACCTTGATTGGGCTATTGTAAAGCCAAATCTGCATGGACACAATGAGCCTGGATTAGGCAAGATAGCTCCTGAAACAGGATGGAGCATTAATTAATGACTTGAGTGCCCTTCTTGATTGAGTAAAAAAAGGAAAAAGAGGAACCCAGCACTGATTAACGTATTAGCAACTTCCTTGGGCTGGGCAGAAACCTCTGGGATATGCTAGGCTATTCCAGTGTTGAAGCATCTTTTATTACTGAGAATGGAATGAAGTCTCATTGTTATTAAGAACCCTGAGCTGGGGGAGATAGCACTTAACCAGTTTGTAACGCCAGCATGATAGAACCCAGATGCTTTTATGAGACTCTCCAGTTTTCAGGTCCTCTTGGCACTTAGGGTCTAAAACGGGGTGCCTTTTAAAACAACTGAGTCCAAAATAAGATGGGGACCCCACTAACCAAGGGGGTCTTGGCTGGAGGTGGGGTCCTTACATGTTCAACCAATGCTGTTTGGAATCAAGCTGTCTGGTAGAATGTTTGGATTCAGCTGCTTTGCTGGTTGATAGGTTTTAGAAGCCTTGGTCAGCCAAACAAAATCTGAAGCTACTGAAGTTTATCCATCATCAGAAATTAGATGTCACCGATGTTCCCTCTAAGCTGTGGAGTCTTGTGAACAGAAATTCTACTCTGTGAGCTACTGGCATTAAAGTTGTGAGTGAGCGATTTGGCTACTGCATAAATTAGTTTGCTCTGGAGCCCTCCTTCCTGAGCCAAGACAAAAATGTGTGAGCTGGAGGCTAAAAAACTGTGTGCTAGCTCACACTAATTCAGCTTAGAGGGAACACTGGATGTCACTGGTATACATTTCCAACAACCACTAGGTATTTTCTGCCTAAATAATGAGCCTTTAATGCCCTTAATTTCACAAGGAAACATTAACAAAAATGGAAAATGAATACATACAAATGAACAAATCTAGGATGTGGGGGGGATACAAAAAAGATACAACCCCCCAGACCAAATAAGAGCATGAAATGTAAAACCTAATGAGAACATCCATTGCTGTTTGAAAACAGTCACTGAAAGTAAATGAAAGTGACACATGGAGTTGTGACATATATGAGATCAGAACACATTACACAACAGCAACTATTGCCTTTCCTAAATAGTCAGTTGCACTGCCTCACACTGTTTATTAACCTCTCTTAGTTTAACAAAGCATGATTACACTCTTTAAAAAAATGAAGAAGAAGATGAAGATGAAGAGGAGAAAGAGAAGGAGGAGACTGGATTTCTACCCCACCCTTCACTACCCGAAGGAGTCTCAGAGTGGCTTACAATTCTTTTCCCTTCCTGTGCCCATAACAGATACCCTGTAAGGTAGGGTGGGGCTGAGAGAGCTCTCTCAAGAACCGCTTGTGAGAGAAAAACTCTGAAAGAACTTATAACTGACCCAGAGTGACACCAGCAGCTGCATGTGGAGGAGTGGGGAATCAAACTCTGTTCTCCCAGATTAGAGTTCGTGCTCCTAACATCTTAACTTTCTTGCATTAATACTTAAATTCATAATCTAGCCAACAAAACTTTAACTACATCAAGGACAAAACATCCCCTTTCACTAATAATCAGGAGTAGAAACAAGTTTTAAAAATAGAGCCATTACTTAATGGATGCAGTCACAAATAAACTAAATTTCCTGTCTCAGCAGCCAACTCTAACAATATTCACAGACAAATGGTACCCAGTGCTTGACTACTTGTCTCAACAACAATTTATCTCTTCCGAATGGACCCAATACAAATGGATTTAAAGTCAAAATGTTTGTACTACTGATTAGGAATTCTTTTCCTTTCTGTTCCTTTTTGCTTTATTTGTTTGTTTATTTTTGTTCTAGTTATATATATATATATATCACTTTTAAGCAGTTATGTAACCATTTGTTGTATCAATGTTATCACTATTTACAAAAACCTATATATATATATATATATATATAAAATTAGGCCCTAAAGAGTGAAATGTTAGTCACTGAATACAAAATCAGATTGCAAATATGGAGAAAAAGAGTGACAAATGGCTACAAAATAGAACTTTAAACTGAAACAAATTGTACAAGGATGGCAAATTGGTATCATCAAAGGGTAAGAAGAAAGGAATATAAATTAATCAGAACATGCATGGTGTCCTATGTGTACCAAGTCAACTCATTCCCAAGAACTATAGTGCAAATTGTCATACAGACAAATGCTTCATCCCGTTGGCCTTCTGTGATCAAGACCTGGTAAACCAATCACGAGATAAGAACCTTCACTGATCACCATTTGTAGAGACTCTGTACTCAGCAAACACCCTCACACTGCTACTGGGGAGGACTCAAATTTTACCCAACATATGATAAGAGGAGCACTTTCAAAGGTTTGGACGGAGATTAAAGATAGACATTACAAGAGGGGGACCCGCGATACTCGCGGGGGGGGGGGGGAAGAGCCCCATCTCCTCCATCCCCACCCTCTATCTCCCCGAGGTGGCGGGGGCGGCGGCAGCGGCGAGGCCGGTGTCCCCCCCGCCCGCCAGCTTCGAGGCCGGTCTCCCCCCCTGCCTGTTTGCCTG
>NW_015164254.1:104800-185764 GCF_001447785.1 Gekko japonicus
GGCGGAGAGGCCGGTCCCTCCCCCCCCTTTGCCGGGCTCGGCGGCGGCGAGGCCGGTTCTCCCCCCACCCACCCGGCCGGCTCCGAGGAGGAGGAGGCGGTGGCGGCGACAGCGTTCGCAGAGCGTCTCCTGCGCACGCGCAGGAGACGCTCTTGCACTTTCGGGGGGATTTAAACTTCCCCCCGAAATTTTTTTAAACTTTTTTTATTTTTGTGCACACGTGGGGACTGGCCCACGTGTGCAGAAACCTCCCCCGGCCCCCCAGGTGCCCCCGAAGTGCAGATTTAGATATCCGCACTCCGGGGGCAACTTCAGCATTAGTATAAGGATATTAAAACACCCAAATGGGTCTCTCATTTGGAAGCATTTATAAAACCCTCTCTCCAAAACCCATGTGATAGAACAAGTTATGATATACTGCTAGATTGTAATAATGAATTAAAATCAGATGAACTACTAATATCCCTATATAAAATCAAGTTAACATGGTGGGGAAAAGTACAACTTCAATCTAGACATGCTAAAGACATAAAGACAGGCTTTGAAGAAACCAATACTTTATTAGATAAGATATGGTTATCAACAAATGATAAAATGGTGCAAAAATTGTACAAATTTTTGTTAGAAGATTATATGCAAGATCATATAGTAAGCCCAGTTATGGTGACTTGGATGAAAGATATAGGTTATACTATAGATATTGATAAATGGGCAGAAACATGGAAAGCGGCTAAATATATGAGAGCCATAACTTATATAGAAAATATCTATAAAGTTTTCCATCATTGGTATTGGTCGCCAGACAGAGTAGCGAAATGCAACCCATCTTTGAATAAGGAATGTTGGAGATGTAAAATAAATGTAGGATCATTCTTTCATATGTGGTGGCGATGCAGTAGAGTACAGAAGTATTGGAAAATGATACAGAAAATAATATCTGAAATAATGAATACAAAGTTGGAATTGTCTCCAGAAATAGCCTTATTAAATATTATACCGGACTGGTTTAAACTAAAGGATAAGTACCTGATAATTTATATATTAACATCTGCCAGGATTGTATTAGCCAGCTATTGGGAACAAAAGGAACTTCCCACTAAAGATGAGGTAATTAATAAAATATTGAGAAATTGAGCTTAACTCTACAAGGTAAAGATGACAGTATTTTCTGGGGAAGATGGGCAAGTTTTTATAATTGGTTGAATATGGAAAATGTAGACACAAATATGTAAGAGATGTAAATATTTGGAATGTAATGAATTTGTTTAAACTGATAAAAGAAAAGAAAACCCTATAGGGTCATAAGTCAGCTGTGACTTTAAGGCACTTTCTAGCACCAAGGTGTCATTAGGTTGCAGCTGAGTTATGGAGATCCCATAGGCTTTTCAAGGCAAGAGCTGAACAGAAGTGGTTTGCTATTGCCTTTCTCTACATAAAAACCCTGGACTTCCTTGGTGGTGTCCCATCCATGTATTAACCAGGGCCACCCCAGCTTCGTTGCTAAGATCTAATGAGACATGGCTAGCCTGGGTCATCCAGGTCAAAACACCGATTTCCCACTTTCAGCTGCAGGCTCACACTTCAGCCACAGTGCTGTTCCTGAGGATCTGCTGAGGAAGCTCAGTGGGCCAAAGCAGAAGGCGGAAGAAGGAAACTCCGGCTCTACAAAACCACCACTCTGTCAGCCACAATCATCCATATTAGGACAGCAGTAATGAACCGCCCTACAGATTACCACAAGGACCATAGGAGTTGCATTAGGGTTACCAAGTGCCTACCACGAATCGGCGGGGGACACATGGTCCTCGGCCAGAACATTCCTCCCTGTAACACACCCACGCCACACCATGCCGTCGCCAGGAAGTGACGCCGGGCGACACTCTGGCAATGTGGCTGGAAACTTGATGGTACCATCGAGTGTTACTTCCTGGCAATGGCATGGTGTGGAGCATCTGTTTTCTGCACGGGAATGGTCCTGAGAAGAAGTATGTGTCCCCTGCCGATTCTCGGTAAGTACTTGGTAAGCCTAAGTTGCATGCAAAGTGCTTAGAATGCCAAATCATTACTGAACTTGCTTCTTTAGGCTTTGCAGACAAGAAAGTTTTTTTTAACTTTCTTTTTAATGCCAGCTGACTGGAGAAATCAAATTTTGAAGATTTAGAGATGTGCCTCAAATGATTCTAAACTCCAGCACATGACGCTAAACACCAATAGGTCAATTGGCTTAACAAAAGGCCTTTTCAAAATGGAATAATTGGGAATTAAATTCTTTCTAAGAATCCTTTTGTTCTGATCAGATGGTAAATGGGGATGTTCCGCTAAGTTTATCCCCTGCTTGCTTATTTTGAATTTGCAGAGTTTCATACCAAAAAGGGAGACCCAGAGGCTTGTCAACATGTCTACATCTAGTGCAAAGCAATTTTGGAAGTCTAAAATCAAGAGGACCAGTGGTTCTCAAACTGTGGGGCAGGGACCCAAAAGTGGATTGACTTTATTGCAGCTGGGCTGCAAATGACTAAGCTTCCTTATAAAGAGTCAGAGTATTGTCTACCATATCAAGGACAGCATTGTCTACTCTGACTAACTGTGACTTTCCAGGGTCCCAAGCAGAAGTCTTTTACATCCCTGCTTCCTGAATCCTTTATCTGGGCATTGAACCAGGGGACCTCTGTGCACAAAGCAGGTGCTCTGTCACTGAGACATGTGATACATTTATAAATATTAAACATGAAAAATAAAATACACACTTTATTCTGTTAGATTCTTGTGTTTTATGTTGGGGAGGAGGAAAATAATGTGGAGTTGCTTTGCAGGTAAGCCCTGAAATGTAGAATAAGTTCAGAAGTGGGTCACACTTCAAACATTTTGAGAACCACTACATTAGTCTAAGGTAAGAAAACCTTGCAGGATACTCAGTAATATGTTGCTACTCCTTATACTCGGTTCGCCAAGGGCCGGGGCACCCGTGCCATTGGCGGTCCGCCTTTGCCGCCCAGGAGGAGGAGACAGCCTGGGCAGCTGGGCTGCTTCCGGGTCTAGGGGCGGGGCTGGAAGTTCCAATAGCCGGCCCCCGGTATCCTCCCTCATTCGGCTCCTCGTGCTCGGCCCACCCTCCCGCCCTGTTGCAGTGCAGGTGTAGCCGGTCGTCTGTTTAGAGGCCAGGTAGGAATTTTTCGCTCCCATCTATATTGGCTGAAAGGCGGGAGTGTTTTTGCCTACCTTGCACTGTACCAGGTGACGATGTTTATTGGGTGCGGCTGGGTTTAAATAGGCTGGTCACTTGGTTGGCAGGGTGTTATTCGTTACAGATGGCGGCACGGTGAGCACCGGCTTATAACCCTATTGAGGGCATAGGGGTCTTGTAAGTACAGCCTTTGGGCCATGCGGCTCGGGGCGGGGAAAACAGACTGCCTAACGATTTTTCCTCCCTTTGAGCCCTGCGGTTCGGGGGTTGGGTGGTTACTGCAATCACAATGGCCTGCTGGCCGGAAGGGAGCCATACCCTTGGCTCGCTTCTGGGGCTTGGTGGCTCGCCCGAAGATCAATTGGTAAGGGAGGGTTTTTTTACCCCTGGCCTTGCCATGCTGCATCTGTCTTCCCCTTTGGACACTTTATGCCGTTATGTTTGTTTTGGTTTAAATAAAAAGTGGCCCGTTAGTACCCAGCACTGTTGTCTGTCTCTTTATTCCGGATTGAGTGGCAAGGGGCCTTATAAATATAGATTTTGCAGAATATATGCTACTGGCATGTCTAAGGGCTTTTGTACAAAGGATGAGAACAGATGCCAGTTTGTACACAAGCACAATTCACTCTACAATTGCAAGGGTCTTCAACAAGCCTTTGGGGAAAGAGAAATTGTTCAGTACAGTGCAGGCCCTTCTACTTATGAAGATGCCCTGAAATACGAGAAACTGCTCTTAAAAAATGAATACAGGAGGATGTGCACATCATTCTCGGGTGAATAAAAGCATTTCTGTGCATTACTGAACAACAAGCCGAGCCAGGAACTGAATAACAACTGAGCCCGCGGCCGGGGTGCTGGTAGGTTATCACCCCCCATACAAATAATGTGGCCCTAGTTAGGGATAAACAGCTGTGTAAACCGCTCAGAGACCCTTCGGGGTCAGAGCGGTATATAAATCGAAAATTAAATAAAATAAATAAATACTTGTTCAAATACACCATTTCTTTGAACAGATGAAGACTAACCCCTTTTTAAAATGCACAGTTAGTAAGCAAGAAGTCTGATCCACCCATTTATGTTGCCTGTCACCTGGACTACTAGACTCTTGCTCCAGTCAATAATTCCCAAATAGATTGAACTCAGTACTAAGATCTTTATAAAATTGCCTTTCCTAAAGCTAATAAACAAGTCCCTAAAAAAGCATTATTAAGGGAATGTTTTCCCTCCCCCATCCCCAATGAGGCAGGAAATCATACACCACCATGACAGACTACTTTTACAGTAAATGTAAATCTAATTTAACATTATCATAAAATCCTCAAGACTACAATAAAATTCCTGGCCTGGCAACAGCACAGCTGCAAGCAAGATTATTTGGAGCTATACTGTTGCCTGCATATATGGCTTATGTTTCTTTTGTTAAAGCAGCAGATATTTAAGAAACATATACTTGAATTGTTCTTCAAATAACATCATAAGTACCTTACAGCTATTAAATACCGAGGTTATGACTGACACAATTCCCAATTGTTTTCTTCTTCTTCAGTTCTTACATAAGGAAATACTGACTTCCAAATATCCTAACATGCTGTGTTATGTTCTATAAGAGACCTGTTGCTACCAGGGCTGCATTCAAACCACTCTCAAAGTACTTTAAAATATCAGTACTTTCTGGCTTCCTATTAACACATCAAGACCTGTTTTGCACCCCGGTTGAAAAGTAGTATTACAATTCCCCAGTAACCTCCTTACACCGAGCTGGGAATGACTGGTTGCTACAGCACACAATAAGTAGGACTGCCAGATCTAGGTTGGGAAATCAGGGCCACATTTTATTTATTTATTTTTATTTATTTATTTATATTTCGCCTTCTATACCGCTCTGACCCCGAAGGGTCTCTGAGCGGTTTACATTATTTTTATGTTACCTATCTTGGGCCACATTGTTGTATGGGGGGGTGTCTTCCCTACCGACACCCAGGGAGCAGGGCTCAGTTGATTTTTGTTCGGCATCTCCTTGTTTTCCCCCGGCATTCTGCTTTCCTGGCCCCTGGAACAGGTCTTTCTGGTGACTTTCCTCTGGTAGGCCCATCTTTCCGGTCCGCGGCCCCGCGGCAGTCACATTATGACTTTTGTGGGCTTTAGGCACTTTTGTCTTCGTGGTGTTGCCCTGCAAGGAGCTTATAACACTCTTATGGACTTATGAACCATAATCAATAAATGGACTGTGCAATAGGTGTGCCAAGGGAAATGAACTGTATGGTGACCAAACAGTGATACCACCTTCCTGGACTGTAGACATGCGCCCAGCTGAGGGAAGCCTCCTCCTGAGATGATGTGCCAGACCAAGAGTGGATCCATGGGTTACCTGCCACCTCTCACCTGCAACGCAGCAGAGATGAGACAAGCACCCTAGCTGCAGAAAGCACACAGGAGCCAGTCGCTATAGAAGAATGCCATGCCCTGCAAAGGAGACCCGAGAATCTGAACAGAAACTCCATGAGGAGACATCTTCTCTAGCATGCAGGCACCTTTCTTACCTCCACACCTTTGCCAGATGCTGCGCATATGCTTTCCAGCATAACAAAAGAACTGCTTCCATGAAGGGATTAGCTGGCTGACACATACCAGCTAAGCCCATCACCTAGAGCCATCAATGGGCCGTCAAAGACAATCACCCTGGATGCTTCAGCCATTGTCCCACAAAGGTGCCATTATGCCCTCAACCTCCTGAAACCAATTTTTTGTTTAGCAACTTCCTGGGGATGTGGCTAGAGGGACGTGACTAGAGGACACACACCCCTAGCCCAAATAAAGTATAAAAAGAGCAGGAGTTGCCATTGCTCTCTCTCTCTCTTACTTCCTCTGTACCTGACCCCTTCCTATCTTGCTGACTCTCGGTTTAAGCGCTGCCCAGAGTCTACCATGCGCTCTGCCGGTTCAGAACACGACCCCTTTCCCTTATAGTCTCCGTTATTTTTCCACCGAAGGATCACTTCATCACATCAGACAGATCAGTATCACCCAACCAACGGACTCCTGCTAATGCGAATGTCTCTGTAAAAATTATTTTTGATATAACTTTAAATACTTCGACTTTTTTCTGTTTCAGGCAAAAATTAATACATTTTTGTGGGTCCTGAACATTTCATTTTTTTCTGAGGTGAGAAAAAAAAAACATTTTTGACCCTAAAAGTTCATTTTTTCTTTCTGATTTTAAAAGAAATTAGCACATTTGTTTGGACCCCTAAAAGTATTATAGATTCTAGGCACTGTGCCTTCTGTGCCTAATGGATAAGTTGACCCTGTGGGAGACAATTGGATATTTAGGGGGTGGAGCCTGGGAAAGGTGGCATTTGGGGAGGGGAGGGACCTCAGCAGGGTATAATGCCATAGAGTCCACCCTCCAAAGCCGACATTTTCTTCAGGGGACCTGCTCTTAGTGGTCTGGAGATCAACTGTTATGGTGGGAGAGCTCCAGGTGGCAACCCCACACAATAAGGTGTAACAGAAGACAACCACCCAAACAGCAATAATTCAGGTAAACAGATTCTGCATACACAATAAACCATCATATTCACTGCAGGAGGGTTTGACAGAACTAACTGGTAAAGCAAGTCTTCAAAAGTGATCACTTTAATTCTAGTCCCTGTTTGTCTAGCAGGACTGAAGGCATAACTACAGCACAGAGTTTAACAGGTCATGGTTTCTCCCCAGCAGTGTTCTCTCTAAGTTGAGTTGGTGTGAGCTAGCTCACAGTTTTTTAGCCTCTGGCTCACACATTTTTGTCTTAGATCAGGAAGGAAGGCTCCAAAGCAAACTAGTTGATGCAGTAGCCAAATCGCTTGCTCACAACTTTAATGGCAGTAGCTTACAAAGTAGAATTTTTGCTCACAAGACTCCACAGCTTAGAGGGAGCATTGCTCCCCAGGGAAGCCTGGTAACTGTACATTTGTGATAAAGACTAGGACCTCCAGCAGATCTCTCTCAGCAACTTGAAACCAGATTCTGCTTCTGTGTGAATCCCAGAAAGATTGTAGCATTTTTCATACCCAGATATACAAACATATCATATAAAACTAGATGACACTGACTGCCTCAGTTTCTTGACTCAACCTTCCAGTGTACATTAAAGTCAATTTCCCACACAAACAATCAGACAATCCATGGAGGTCTATTCTGCACATGCATTGATTACCTAAACATAGTTTAGTTCTGTACTATCAGCCATCACTGTTGGTGCTGACTTGTGGTATGGAATGAAAGTACACTTGCAGTGCAATCTTATGTAGAGTTATGCTGGTGTAAGCCCATTGATTTCAATAGGCATAAACCAGAGTAACTTTGTATAGCAGTGGTCCCCCAACCCTTTTCAGCCTGCGGGCACCTTTGGAATTCTGATACAGTGTGGTGGGCACAATCACAAAATGGCTGCCACAAAATGGCTGGAACAGGAGGTGGAGCAGAACACAAAAAGTGCTGCCACAGCTTATCTTCAGTCATACAGTGAAGAACCTTGTGCTCTGGTGGCAGCTGCTGCCAAAGCAACATATTTAAAGAATCTACAGAGTCAATCCAATCTCCAGTACTCAGCTATAAGCTTTGCTGAGAAAAATCCTTATCTGGCTCCATACACTTTTTAAAAGGACTTGGTGGGCCGCAGAAAAGGTATCCGTGGGCACCATGATGCCCATGGTCACCCTGTTGGGGCCCCTGATGTACAGGATTGCAAGCTTGGTCACACCATTTCTCAGATTGCTAGGCCCGTGGTATCAATTGTTTTGGTGTCTTCAAAACCTTTACTTTTTTGTTCTTTCCCCCCTCCTTGAGCACGTTTACCAAAAACCAGACTGAAGAAACAAGTCAGTCTCCTGATTTGTTTTCATCGTGAAAGATTTGTTTTCATCATGAAAAATTTCTACATCCATGCAATGGACAATGAAACTATGTTAGCTCTTCAAAATGAGCCAGGAGAAGGGGGAAAAAAATCAATGGCATTTGTTCCTGGGTTTGAAAATCTATCATTCAGAGTTACCGCAGGTAGATGGATAATCAAGCTGTTCTATGCGCTTGGCCTTGTAGATTTCAGGGAGTGTCACAAAGGCTGAATGCTGCTTACAGGACTACAAGGCAAATGTGTATGCAACTCTTTATCATCAATGTCTGCTGTGCAAGAAATACAGTGGGAAGAAAAGCCTTCAATTAATGAGCTTCTATTTCAAGAAGCAGCAGAAGCAGAAAGAATGCAATTTTTTTTTGTCGCCAAAGCTTATATGTTCCTTTCTAAAAAGTCTGGTGTGTATATATGGTAATGTCTACCCTCTACAATCCTGAAACTCTGGCATCATTACCTTTCCAAAAGAAAACCTCCTTATGACAGCCTCATCTTACTCTTTATCATCAATGTCTGCTGTGCAAGAAATACAGTGGGAAGAAAAGCCTTCAATTAATGAGCTTCTATTTCAAGAAGCAGCAGAAGCAGAAAGAATGCAATTTTTTTTTGTCGCCAAAGCTTATATGTTCCTTTCTAAAAAGTCTGGTGTGTATATATGGTAATGTCTACCCTCTACAATCCTGAAACTCTGGCATCATTACCTTTCCAAAAGAAAACCTCCTTATGACAGCCTCATCTTACTCTTTATCATCAATGTCTGCTGTGCAAGAAATACAGTGGGAAGAAAAGCCTTCAATTAATGAGCTTCTATTTCAAGAAGCAGCAGAAGCAGAAAGAATGCAATTTTTTTTTGTCGCCAAAGCTTATATGTTCCTTTCTAAAAAGTCTGGTGTGTATATATGGTAATGTCTACCCTCTACAATCCTGAAACTCTGGCATCATTACCTTTCCAAAAGAAAACCTCCTTATGACAGCCTCATCTTACCTTTCTGGGTTATTCTGCATTCCTATCACACTTTTTAAACTGAGCACCAGAGACATTAATTTTTTTACACCCAGTGCTCTGCTGTGTATGAAGAATAAGTTTGCGGTATACACACACACACAAAAATGAAGTCTCTTGATGGGGCTGCAAGTTGTAACTACTGTCCAGTGCAATAATGCTCTTCTAGCTGAAATGGGAAAGTATTCCACCTAATCCCAAAGTCTTGAGGTGGAGAAATAGCAGGAGTACAACAACACAAAGATGAAGATAGATCAAGATGGGTAGCTGTGTTAGTCTGTTTGTAGCAGTAGAAAAAAAGCAAGAGTCCAGTAGCATCTTAAAGACTAACAACATTTGTGGCAGAGTACGAGCTTTCGTGAGTCACTGCTCACTTCTTCAGATATCAAAAAGCTCATACCCTGCCACATATCTTGTTAGTCTTGCTCTTTTCTACTGCCACAAAGATGAAGGGATTTTGCATACAGTTACAGTAATCAGCTGCCGTGTTGATATCTGTTCTCTTTGGTTGTAGTCCTGTTCCTTGTCCTTTGAACCCTGCTGTCTCTTGGAACTGATGGGGGGAAACCACTTTTAAGACCAAGTGTGTCACCAGCAGGAGTTTTTGCAGCACTTGCAAATTCTGAAGGATGGACCTCACATTCATGCTCACATCCAGCAATAGGGCTTCTGACACATTTATCTCAGAAAAATATCATGACAGCTGATAAACCATTGAAGGACTCAAGAACAAACTTTCCAGAACTGAAACCTTCCCTGGATTGTTTTCCCAGCTACAAACATAGAACTCAAATGAAGCTGTCAGGTTCTTTCAGTTCTGAGTTCTTCAAGTTCTGAGTATGCATCAACATGCCAAATGCTGCCAATAGCACAGATGCAAAATCAGCACATACATACAATTGCAGCTGATTTTCAATGGGGCGTGACCTGACTATGTTGAACCAGGGGCACAGGTATCTCAAGCAGGCCAGCAAACTGTGAGAATGAGTCACCAATGGCTAGTCCCGCCAACTGCCATGCCAAACGCTGTCACTGAGTAGATGCCAAACTACTCAAATGTGCTGTTTGTTTGGAATGTGAGCATATTGTCATGGTGATTGTACAAGGTGTTCATCTCAACACAAAAGGGGCATTGTGAAAAATTCAAGTTTAAATGTTGATTACATATTCTGCCAAGTTCTCAGTTTCTCTGTCATAAAGAACTATAGTTCAAAAATATATTTCATGTAAAGATGTATGTAGTAAGCCAAGCCAGCAGCATTTTTTTGCAAAGCAAAGACTTGTGTGCCATTTCTAGCATGGCAGACTGGTTGACTAAGAAGGATTCCAGAATTCCCTGTGACATTCCAGAAGATTCCTAGGCACACAGTCAGTTGGCACGAGGAGCTGGCCATACCAGAAGAAGCATGAAAGCCCAAGACTTCCATGTTGTTTCTCGTATGCAAACTATGAAGACTGACTGGTCCGCATACATACCTTATATTAGACATCCAAATCCACACAGCCCTCCTGCAGTTCAACCTGTACTGCAGCATCTGAAGAACAATTGTATTTTTGATGTCTGTACTTGAAGAAGTGTGTGTGCACATGAAAGCTTATACCTTGACAAAATTTTGTTGGTCCTAAAGGTGACTGCTGCTTCAGACCAACACGGCTGCCCACATGAATGCATTTTTAACAAGTACAGCAGAATCAACAGGCTCTTCTCTGCTTGCTGAGGTATCATCATCCTTCCCTTACTGTCAATTAAGGTTAGTGTAGCCTCACCTAAAAATATTAGGATAGCGATATGGCCCTGGCATAGTTGTGCAGAGGGCTGCCAAACAGTAATCAAAAGGTAGAAGTTCCCCACTACTGTGTATGGATGTGAAAGTTAGATAATCACAAAAGCTGACAGGAAGAAAATCGATTGATTTGAAATATGGTGCTGGAGGAGACTGTTACAGAAATCATGGATGACCAAAAAGACAAATATGTGGATTCTAGATTAAATCAAATCTGAATTCTCCCTTGAAACTAAAGTAACTGAGGCTATCATACTTTGGTCACATTGTGGCCCCTGCCACATGGCAGGGAAAACACAGGAAAAAGTGCGGCTTTTAAAAGCCGCACCAAAGTTGAGACGCCGCGACGGGATCCCATGGATCCCCTGAGCTGCAGCGCGTCGCTCGCCGGCACGATCAGATGCTAGGGAAGAAGAGTCGGATGGGAGGGGGAGGCTGCCGAACTGCGCATGCTCAGGCATGCGCAGTACGGCCGGGGGCCGGGATGTGCCGGCGCAAGGACGCACCAGCCAATACCACGGCCTGGATTGAGGCGCTCTACTCGGAAAAACCACCTAGGTAGGTGGTTCTTTTTTAGTGTGGGTTTTTGGCAGGAGGGACGGATCGGGGATGGGCAGGCAACGATTCCCAGATGTTGCCGTGGGATTGCGCCCGTTTGCTCCGCCCCCGTTCCGTCCCGCTCCCGGCCCAAAACGCCTTGTATGAACAGGGCCTATGAGAAGAGTCACTGGAAAAGACAGTAACGCTAGAAAAAGTTGAAGGCAGCAGGAACAGAGGAGGGCCCAACATGAAATGGATTGACTCAATCAAGGAAGCCATATTCTTCAGTTTGCAAGACCTGAGCAAAAGACAACATATCACATACACAGAATGCCTAATTTTCATAGTGTGGAAATGTTCTATCCGCTTTTTAAAAAAAAATCTAATAAATGACAGCAAATAATGTGAAAAGCTTTTACACATGAACAACCAGCATGTGTGTAGTAAGTCCCCATGACTCTGGTTGCCATAAGAGTGGTAAACAGACAGTTGCACAAACCTGTTGTGATGAGGATTCATTACTTGGGGGACTGGAAGGACACATCAGTTGGAACTATCTATATTCAGCACAATCCTATTTGTGAGCTCCTACATATCATGGAGGACCAGATACAATATGACATAAAAAAACACAAGGCCCTATCATGAATCAAATGCTGCCCCCATACTTTGGCCTGTAATTGTACACATACTGGTAATCATATACATAGAAAACCTATCCATCCATACACACATATAGATATATTTCCAGCCTTACTTGTTCTTTAAACTTGGGTGAAGTTCCACAAACCCTACAATAGGTGGGATATGGATAGTCCTGCACTGTGAGTGAGGAATGGCAGCATGCACTGAAACTGAGGAAGACCTGGGAACAAAACAGGGGGAGTTCCATCATGTACCAGCTCAACAGAAATTGAACTCTAGAAATATAGTTAGCTATCTAATAAAGTTTAGACTGAGACCACCTTCTCTTGTTCCATAGAATTTACTGACAGTTCAGTATTTCAGAATGCAGGGTGGAAACAAGTGGTTAAATATGAAAGAGTTTGACTTTCTCCTCTCATTTCTACTTCAAAAAATCCCCTTCCTTTTTAATATATATTTTACCCTCTAGAGAAATCTGTTGCCCACTGACAATTAAGCTGTTCTGTATTTCCCCAAGGAAATCCATCTGAAAACTTATATTTACAGTAAAAGCTGGATGATTGGCAGTGCCTTTGGAGATTACGCTACTGCCAGTATTTTAACTTGGACAGGCTCTCAGTGTTTTCCACAGTATTTTGTGCATTAAAGCAAAGATGGAAAGGTAAGGTTGAACTTACACATTACTGAGTAGTTTTGCAATCTTTTCTTTTGCTGACAAGTCACAGCTGACTTATGGTGACCCCAACGGGGTTTTAAGGCAAGAGATGCTCAGAGGTGGTTTGCCATTGCCTGCCTCTGTGTTGCAACCCTGGACTTCCTTGGTGGTCTCCCATCCAAATATTTACCAGGGCTGATCCTGTTTAGCTTCCAAGATCTGATGAGATCCCATTGTCAGAAACCACTTTATTTTCCATACTGCAGGATGAGGGCAACAAGGCAGAATGTTTCAGAGGGTAGCCATGATGTTCTGCAGTAGAACAGTTAGATTCAAGTCCAGTAGCACCTAACAAACCAACAATTTTTTTTTTCCAGGATATAAGCTTTCAAGAGGGAAAGCTCCATCAGATACAAGGTGGAATGGAGATCTCCGAGTCCTTCTATCCCAGACAGAAGGTAGGTGGGAGGGACATTGCAAAGAATAAATTTAGGATGCAGCTTGATTAGAGCAAAGGGGAAATGCTTGGGGACAGAAAATTAGCATCCACAGTGAGACAAGAATCCTATGTCCCTATTCAGCCCTGTGGGGGTCTTTGCTCTGAACTTGTGAATGTATTCAAGTTCAGCTACCTCACACTGTAGGGTTGCCAGACCCCTGGTATGATCAGAAGATCCCCTGGGCCTCAAGCTGGCCAGCTGGCCAGTGGGGGAAGCCCCACCCCTAAACAGGTACTTCGCCATGTGACGTCCCTGTCACAATGACATCACTCAGAAATGATGTCATCATGTTGCTGATGTTGGGGGGTGACACTCTAGTTTTTGGGCAAACTCTATGGTTTTGAGGGCAAAAAAACATAGAATTTTGCCCAAAAACTAGAGGGCCACCCCCCTGATGCTGGCAACACAGTGACATCACTTCCAGATGATGTCATTGCAATGTGCGCGCTTTGTGCACACACCAGAAGATTTCAGTCAGTGGCCTGGAGCCCGCTCCTGGGATAAAGGTAGGACCTGGCAACCATATCACAGTCACACTGTAATCTCCCCTTGAAGCTTCTCTGTTTGAAAACTGCTACTCTTAGGTCAGTAATGGAATGACATGGGAGATTAAAATGTTCTCTCACTGGCTTTTGAGTATTGTGATTTATGTCAGATTTTTGTACATTTATTCTTTTGCATAGGGACTGGCTTGCTTGTCTGATGTAGAGAGTGGGAGGGCATTGCTGACATATGATGGCATATATAATGTTGGATGATGAACGTGTGAATAAACCTGAGATGGTATGGCTGGTGTTGTTAGGTCCAGTGATTAAGTTGTCAGAGTGAATATTGGGACAGAGTTGACATACTGGTTTGTTGCAGGCCCTGGACCCAGAGTTCGTGTCCATATTAGGAAGGGCATTGTTGTGGGTGAGAAGTTATTTAAGGTAGGAGGCTGTCTGTGGTCAAGAAAAGCTTTGCCTCCCAAGGCATGTGAGAGAGGAGTACCATTGTCCAATATACTTGCAGGTGGTTAATGATGCATTGAACCTGTTTTATCTGAGAGCTGTATATGACCACCAGTGGTGTTCTGGTGTTATTTTGTTTTGGCCTGTCATGTAGCAGGTTATCTCTTGGTACCAATTCTGGCTTTGTTGATCGGTTTCCTTACTACATCAGGTGGGTAATTCAAAAAAGTGTCTGTTGTGGATTCTGCAAGTGCAAATCTCTGTCTGACAGAACAGATCAGGTGCAGCTGTAGTACAGAGCTTGAGTAGATTATGGATTGTTTGGTCTGTATGGGATGGTGATGGGAGGCATGTAGATATCTTTGGCAATCAGCAGATTTCTGGTATAAAGTGGTTTTTATGCTTCCCTTATGTATTTGTAGAGTGGTGCCCCATGCTCCCTCTTAGCTGTGGAGTCTTGTGAGCAAAAGTTCTACTTTGTGAGCTACTGGCATTAAATCTGTGAGCAAGCGATTTGTCTGCTGCATCAATTAGTTTGCTCTGGAGCCATCCTTCCTGAGCTAAGGCAAAAATGTGTGAGCTGGAGGCTAAAAAGCTGTGAGCTAGCTTGCACTAACTTAGCTTAGAGGGAACACTGGTGGTGTCTAGAAAATATATTTATTGTGTGGATTGGTTCATGGTCAGGTTGATGGTGGGGCAGAAGTTGCTGAAGGTCTGGTGAAATTTCTCCAGTGCTTGTTTCCCATGTGTTCAAATATCATCAATAAATCTCAGGTACAAGCTTAGCTGGCATCCATTAACACCCTTCTTGTTCCTGAGATCTATTGATACTATTTTCATCATTTGAACACATGGGGCAGCTTGGGGCATATGCATGAGTAAGGGAGGGGCAGAAGCTATGGTGGGGAGAGAAAAAAGTAGATGGGTAGGAGAGAATGCTGTAGGCACTGATTGGGGGGACAAAGAAGAAAAGCAAGAGGAAAAGGGGGGGATCCTCACAGGTCATACAGCTGCAGAGTATAACATGTCAGTGTCAAAAATTAATTACATCAGTGGTTTTAAAAACTATATCCTGGGAATGAAGAGGTTCCTCAAAAGCTTATCTCATTCTGAACTAAGAAAATTGGTAACTGTGGACAATTTGAGAAATGGTTTGTCCTTCATTACCAATCTGCCTTTGCAAAGTGCATTACAGTCTGCTTTTCTTAACATATTATTCCAGACTCACCATATCAATATTTAGATCCCTGCTATGGATCCGTTGCACAGCAGAGGTGCAGTGAACTGGGGTGAGAGAGTGGGCCTTTTAGTAGTAGCACCATAACTATCTTCCCCAGGGAAACCTGCTTTTCTTCCTCAATGTTTCTTTTTAAAATGGCAGTGAAAACCTGAGTTTGTGAGGAAACCCAAGTCCAGTTTAGACCAAGTTGGTTATTGTCCTTCCTCCTGTGGGATAATATATGCCTGGAGGACTGCCTACTCTCATACAGACTGACCGAACCACTGTCATCTTCCAAGGCCCTGCTTTGGGTACCCCTACCTTCTGAAATTAGGCCTTCTCAGTCATGGCACAAAAACTATGGAGATTCTCTCTCTCTCTCTCTCTCTCTCTCTCTCTCTTTCTCTCTCTCGAAATATCTTTCTGTCCACTGCTGTCACTGACTTCTGACAGCAAGTACACAGACTGTTTTGTTTTGTCTGGTGTTAACTCAATGATCCCTCCTTCTTGTTCTACATTTTAATTACTGTTTAAGTTGCATTTAGTAGATATTTTAAACTTTGATTTTAATTATATTTGTGAATTCTGTTTATTCTATATTTTTATAATATTTTATTTTAACTGCTTGCTGCCTTGGTGGCCCTGACTGGGAAGAAGGTGGCATACATATTTTGTACAAAACATACAGCTGGTTGCTGTATTTATTTGTTATTTGTTGATGTAATTGATAATTGACATTTTTTTCTGCTTTAAAATTATAAGCATATTTGAAAACCGATAAATGTTATACTACTTTGGAAGTAGATTAATTAACAACTAAAATTATTATTATGGAGTATTTCTTCTGTATTGATCTGTTAATTTCTGGAGAGCCAGGGAAAATTGTTTGAGCAGTAAGGATTAGCGCAGCAAACTGGCAAGCCCTAGGAGACCTGGAGCGAGAGTGGAGACTTACCAAATGGAATTATGCAATGCCACATCACTTCTGTCTGCCTAACCAGAAGTTATGTCACACATCATGGGATGGTCTAGGATTTCTCTAAAACTCGATGGTAAAAGCAGTTAGCATATTACAAGGAACTAACATTGTACACTTTGCGTTTAAATTTTTAGAACAGCTTAGAGTTTCAGGGGACTCCTAGAGTATCCTGTGACACAGTTATATCCCTTCAGTTATGCAGCTGGAAGTGTTGTTATGAGACACTGTTTCACCACCATTTCCCCCTTCACTCTATCAAGCAGTAGCCAAAGCAGGCAACCTGGCTACCTTACTAGGGATGCTTCTTAATTCCTCCAAATTGAAAATATTGTCTTGGTCAGAGATGTCCACAATACAGAATAAAACTGTGTGGCTATTTTGACCTTGAATTGGGTGGCACACACACTTGCTATCCGTTTCGTTATATATTAGCATACTGCAGCACTTGTCAAAATGAGTGCTTTTGTGCACATCTATACAAAGCTCACAGAAATTTGCAAGGGACCATTGGAAGGATGCAGAATGGAACACTGAATAAAGCGAAAACTATGGAACAAGTACAGATGGAACAAATAACACTCATCCAGCACTATTCAGCAGCCAAACAGAGCCCACTGGGTGCCATTTGACCATTCTGGATATGGACAAACTTAAAATATTAATGAACTTTGTTAGTGCTGTTTCTAAATTAAAAGAGGTCAGAGTGAAAACTGGTCCATCTAAATAGATCAAGATGGGTGGCCATGTTAGTCTGTTTGTAGCAGAAGAAAAGAGCAAGAGTCCAGTAGCACCTTAAAGACTGACAAAATTTGTGGTAAGGCATGAGCTTTTGTGAGTCACTGCTCTCTTCTTCAGATACAGATACTTCAGATGCTGTATCTGAAGAAGTGAGCAGTGACTCATGAAAGCTCATAGCCTGCCACATATTTTGTTAGTCTTTAAGGCGCTACTGGACTCTTGCTCTTTTCTACTGGTCCATCTAAATTTTTAGTATAATACTGAACTTACCAAAATGAGTATTGATTTGGGACTTTATTTGTATAAAGAGTATCTTTCAGATAAAATACATATGAGTTACTCTAAATAGATAATGCAATTAGTGTGTTACAAAGAACAAACATTGTACACTTGACATTTAATTTTTTAGAATAGTGGTTGTCGCCAGAGAGAGGAGATGAATTTTCAAGAGTTTTTTTATGGTCTGTGCCAGGGGTCGTTTCATAGAAAAAGAGCTAGGGGAACTCATTAGCATAACTCATTAGCATATGCCACACCCCCTGACATCAGGGGCCCGGCGGTGGACCTGCAAGGCCGGCGGGAGTGTGAGGAAGCCCTGCCAAGGCCCTCCCTGGCTCCAGGCAGGCAGGGGTGGGGAGAGGCGGGGAGGAAGCAGCTTACCCTCCCTCTTCTCCTGCCTCCTCCTGGCTGAATGAGGGCCGGAAGCGGGGCGGCTGGAAGCAGGGGGCGGGGCTTCGTCATGTGCCCCCCGCACCTTACCCGGGGGAACTGCATTCCTCCGCGATCCCCCCCAAAATGACCTCTGGTCTGTGCAAATTGCTTTGTTTTATCTCCAGGTCCTGGACACTAATCACAGCTCAGACAGTGCAACAGTGCACAAAGGCTGGTTTTAAGGATCCAAGTCCTTAAGTGAGCCTAAAGTACAAAGCTTATTGAATCTCCTAACCAGAAAATTAGATTACTGTGAAGTTGCATGTGGACTTTTCAGACACAAGTTTGAGACAAGTTCCTCACTAAGCCATGCTTAAGCAAGGCCCCTTTTATATGATCATTATAAACCCTCTCCTGTGCCAATCTGATGCAGGCAGGGCTGGGGAGCTGGCCAATGAAGGGCTGGAATGAATGAATTAGTTAGAACTTACAGAAAGCACATAAAGTTGAGCAGTACAACGGAAGGGAAACGGGAGACTGAGGGTGGAACAACTGCTTTTGCAGAGTCAGTCTGCCTGAGCATAAGTAGCTCAGCTGAACTGTGGAGACAAGATCAAGGACTGGAGAGTTGATTTGTTCCAAGGGTTCAGATGTTTACCTGAATTCTGCCCTGTTGGCTAGCTCAGAGACTAAAACCACCGAGAACTTTCACAGACGTCTTGCTATTGTGCTGGGCTTGAACTAAAAGAGATAAGAGGTCAAGGGACCAGTTGAAAGCCCAAGAGAGAACAGAGGTGCTTTTCAAATCAACAAAGAGCAAAAATGATCCTAAGAAAATGGTTTCAGCTCAGCTCTAGTACTTCCATTATGTCTCACTGCAGTGTGTCACACATTATAAGGAAGGTCAAGTTTGACTGATGAAATGAAGACAGTATAATGCAGGAAGAGATTTAGCATATGGAGAATACAAAATGCTGGACATGGCACGTTCATTTCCACTTACATCCCAGCCATTATAGAGTTGAAAGGCAGAGAGAGGAGGAGGAGGAGAGATTGGATTTATACCCCACCCTTCACTTGGAGTCTCAGAGCAGCTTACAAACTCCTTCCCCTTCCCCTCCCCACAACAGACACCCTGTGAGGTGGGTGGGGCTGAGAGAACTCTGTCACAAACTGCTCTTTTTCAAGGACAGCTGTGCCAGAGCTTGTGACTCACCCAAGGTCACATCAGCAGGTGCAAGTGGAGGAGTGGGGAATCAAACCCAGTTCTCCCAGATTAGAGCCCACACACTTAACCACTATACCAAACTGGCTCTCCTACAGGGAAGAAAAGAAAAATCTACAAAAGGCAGAAGAACCCTGATGGCCTCTGCAACCAAGCTAAATAGGTTTCTAGAATGGTTAACTGCCTTCTTCACATGAATCTACTGTGAAATTTGTGGATCTCAGAAAAGGAAAATCTTCCTGGCCCTTTCCCATCGTTTGGGAAAGAAACAATGACAAGGAAGAGGCCTGATAACAGAGGTGCTTTCCCAGCTTTCTGAGCTTTGTAAATATTTTGGGGAAACCAACAACTCTGCTAGAGTTTAATCCAAGAGTATTTGCCTTAAGCTTCCCAAACAAGCAAAACTAAACCTCTCAAACCTGTGGATCTTTACTAAGAAAAAAAAAATCTTCAAAGTAGTCTAACAACGTTGATGTGGAAAACCTTTGCTTGACATCCAGGAGAGCTACTGCAAGTCTGAGTAGACAATATTGACAGTAATGCATCAGTGGTCTGATTTCGGCTTCATACGTTCAATCCCACGTGGAGAAATTTTCTATCTAATTTGAAGCTAACCGTGAATTATGTGCCTTAAACATGAAGGCAGGAAGTGAAAGAAGAGCTGGGATATAGGGAAGTGACTAGAATTTGGAGCATAAAATTAGTCTATCTCACTAGGATATTCAGCTGTCTAGTGGGACAAGTGCTTTATATTAGAGAATCAGGGAATGGTTTCATACAATATTTCAACTCTTTGACAGCTTTCTGAACCCGTGATCCAAAACAGCTGTCATTTCAAGATGACTATTTACATTCAAGATGGTCACAAAATCAGTTTACAGCACTTGGATCAAATTGCAAAGAGGTATAAATACACTGCAGAATACAATGAAAGAAACATTAGGAAGGCCTGGGCCATAACTGAGCAACAGACGTTGGCAGCCTTTAAAATACTGCTTGACTTGTAATGTAATGATATATTTTTCTTCATTACTAGTATTCCACTCTAATGTGCATCTGCAAGTATGAATCTCATCTTAACAAGCAACGAATGAGTGAACATGACAGTGAGATGCAGGTGAACCGTTTGGAGAACGCCATCAGCTCTACGTGCTTCCTGAACAAAAGAAGTAAGGTGTGAGCAGCATTTTATTCATCCGAGATCAGTCTGAGAATTAAAACGTGAGAAAAGTACAAACCAAGTCATGCTTTAAAATGGGCAAGGCAATAAATATTCATTACAGATTGGGGAAAGAGGTGCACTGGGAGGGCAGCGCAGCGTATTCCCAATTTGATTGTGCTGCCAGAGAGAAAGAGAAAGAAATTGAAATTATTAGAAGAATGCTTGGTAGGTTCATTAAGGATGAAGATTCACATAAGAGTTTTAGAGCACCGAGGCCATTCAGGAAGCCCTGAGGGACGCAGAGGTCAAATTTACCTTTGCCCCCCAATCCGGAAGAAGAGACAGACAATATTTTTGTTGGGTATCAACTGGGCCACTTTATTAACATTAATAGCAATACAAACAGAAATACGGCAAGGGGAGTTCAGATTGAGGTCTGGCAAATCCAGAGGTCCCAAGGACCCCCCCCTTCACCATTTACAAGGGCGAGCCACCCTGCCCCAGACATTAGCCAAGGTATGGCTCACATCCAGCAGCATGGCAAGCACTCCCAACCCCCCAAGCCGCCAGGCTCAAAGGGGCAGGCAGTCTCGGGCAATCCCAAAGGCAGTCTGCTTTCCCCGCCCCGGGCCGCAGGGCCCAAAGGCTGTACTGGCAAAACCCCTAATCCCCAAATGGGGGTAATAAACTGATGGTCACCTGTATCGCAATCTGTATGAACTAAACTCCTGCCCTAAAGTGACCAACCTATTTATTCCCGACCACACCTGAGCCAGTTGTCCAACATCACAGCTTCGGTATAAGGTAGGCAAAAACACCCCCTCCCCAGTCCAATCTGGGAAGGGGTGAAAAATTCCTACCTGGCCTCCAGGAAACGGGCAACCAGCAAAGCCTATACCACTCACTGGGCGGGAGGGTGGGCCAAGAGAAAAGCGTGGAATGAGGGAGGGAAGCGAAGGGCTGGCTCAAGAAAACTCCGGCCCCGCCCCTCCCCGGCGCCAGGATGAAGGAGTGCTGGATGCTTCGTCCTTCAGGGCGGCAAAGGCAGCTGCCGGCCAGCCCAGCTGTTGGGTGGGCTGGCAGCCCGGGAACTGAATTTCCTCTACAGGACTGAGCTGGGGGGAAGGGAAGGCAAGCTTCACTTTCACCTCTTGCTGGCTGTTTAGATCTCTGGTTGGATGGCCATATACAAACCTATGAAGTTTCCTTATACCAAGTCACACTATTGCTCCGTCTACCTTGGAATTGTTTATGCTCACTAACAATGACCCTCCAGAGTTTCAAGTGCAGAGAAAGACTCTGCCTTCCCAAATGTCTTGACTCTTTTAACTAAAGAGGCCAGGGACTGAGCATGAGGTCTTCTACACGCAAAGCCATACTCTACCACAGTGTCACAACCTAGAGTTGCCATTCTCCAGGTGGTACCTGGTGCTCACCTGCTTTTACAATTGATCTCTAGGCAACCAAGATCAGTTTCCCTGGAGGAAATGGCTGCTTTGGAGGCTGGAATCTATGTCATTATACTGTGCTGAGGTCTCTCCCTTCCCCAAACCCCACCCTCCCCAGGCGCCACCCCCAAAATCTCCAGGTATTTCCCGAGCCAGACCTGGCAACCCTATCACAGCCTGATGTTACAAGGAAACCTCCTCCACTCTCTACATTAGCTTTGCATTTTCAAAACAGAAACTTGTTCCGATACATACGGATACCATTTCTCTAGTTGAGTGTCAGCCGTTACATTGCAGAACCACCCACTGAGCATCCTGTTCAGCAAACTGGGGAGCATTAAGGTCATAGTCTCAGAACTGAAGCCCCATATAACAAACGAATCTGCCACACAAACTTGCAACAGCCGGAACTTTTCAAATACAAGGCAAGGAATCTACAAGACATATTTTACTTCACTAGAGGGGGGGGGAAGGAAGACCCCAAGCTAGCATGGCTCCTACATGCTACAAGGGGCAGTTCTTCCTGTAACTTACCTGGTCACATTGTTTATCTATCAGAGGAGTACCTCCTGTACTCTCTTCTGCCCCAGCACATGCATGTATTTGATCAAGTTCTTCAGAATGTAGAGCCAGTTTGGTGTAGAGCTGATTTGGTGTAGTGGTTAAGTGCGTGGACTCTAATCTGGGAGAACTGGGTTTGATTCCCCACTCCTCCACTTGCATCTGGCTGGATGACCTTGGGCAAGTTGTAGTTCTGGCACAGCTGTTCTTGAAAAAGAACAGTTTCTGTCAGAGCTCTCTCAGCCCCACCTACCTCACAGGGTGTCTGTTGTGGGGAGGGGAAGGGAAGGGAAACAAGTTTGTAAGCTACTCTGAGACTCCTTTGGGTAGTGAAGGGCGGGGTATAAATCCAATCTCCTACTACTCCTTCATTTGCAGAAGGAGATGCTGATGAGATAAGCACATCTTCCTCATCTGGACCAATGGGAAAGAGGACCTTGAGAAATTCCCCCAGATTTCAACAACTTCCATTCCACCATCTATCTGAGCCTGGACTAGCTCACACAAGAGGTTCATTTTCTGGAATCCACTATGCAATGAACATATAAACACCACTTTATACTAGAAGCCTACTCATTGCTACTGATTCGGTTCAGAAACAAGGTGATAAAGCCAGGCGGTTACCCAGGAATCACAGGCAGCTCAGCAAGGCCATAACAGAATATGTCCAGCAAAGGCAATCACAGAACAACATTGGTCATTATATATCTATATATCTAATAGCGAAGGCGCCCCCTGCATGTGGATATCTAAATCCGCACATCAGGGGCACCTGGGGGGCAGGGAGCTTTTCCTGCACACTTGGGGCAGTCCCCAGGTGTGCACAAAAATCTAAAAAGTTGAAAAAATATAGGGGGGGTATTTAAATCCCCCCCAAAAGTAAAAGAGTGTTTCCTGCGCATGCACTGGAAACACTCTGGGAACTCTGTGGGGGGCCGGTGGTTGGAAGCCGCTCAGGCCTCGCCGCCGGAGCCGAGGTGGGGAGAGAGGAGGAGGAGATTGGCCACCGGAGCAGGGGGGGAGGAGACAGGCGGAGGGAGACCAAGGGGGGGAGATTGGCGGGGCCCGGTGGCTGGAAGCCTCTCAGGCTGGACTGCCGATGCCAGGGAGGGAGAGGGCAGGGGCGGGAGAAGGCTTGGCGGGCCGGCGGCTGTAAGCAGCCCTCACTGTTGCCCGGGGGGGGAGGGAGAAAGTTTGGTGGGCCAAGCTCAGGCCTCCCACCGCCGCTGCTGGGGGGAGGGGGGAGAAAGTTTGGAAGGCCAAATTCAGGCCTCTCACCGCTGGTGCTGGGGGGGAGGAGGAAGAAGGCTTGGAGAGGCGCGGGCCTCGCTGTGGGTGCCGGGGATGTGGGCGGGGCAGGGGAGAAGGCTCACCTGCAGCTGCTTGCTTCTCCTCCTGTGGAGTTTCTCCCCCCACCACCCCTGTGAGTATCGCAGGTCCCACTTCTTGTATATTTGTATGTATGTGTGTGTGTGTGTATATATATATATATGTGTGTGTGTGTGTGTGTATGTGTATATATATATATATATGTGAGTATATATATGTATATATATAAATATATATATATGTATGTATGTATGTGTATACACACACACACACACATACACATGTATGTTTCCCCAGAGTATCATCAGTGTTCTTCAGCCCCACCTGAAGATGATCTTCCTCTCTCACATAGATCTTGATGTGTACATGCTTAAAGATGGCCCCCTAAACTGAAGTAATTCACTCAGTAGCAACAATGGGCATACAGAGAATTAGTCCCACAACAAACCTCAGTGCCAACTCTGACTTCATAGCTACTCAAGAAGCACAATCACAAGGCCTAATAATACCAGCCACAATAAAGTAGTCACAAAAGCTTATGCCAGTATTTAAAAGGGGTCACTAGGCTGTTTGATTATAATTCCTTTTAAGAAATTAATATGGCAGCCCACGAACAGATAAACACATGAATATATATGTGGTGTTTTCTCAAAAAATAAAGTGGCCTACCCGCCTGAAGCATGAGGGGGAAGGGTGAAACGGATCACTCTGCCAGCATTTGAATCATTTGTCATTTCAGTTGCAAAGATGAATGCCAGACTCACTTTGCAGCTTGTGAAGTCACGGTGACTTCAGTTTTCATATTACATCTTCTTTCATTTTATTTGGTCTACTTATAAACGTATCACTTTCCCCCCTCTACGTGTATTGTTATTGTTCAAGCCCAACAAGACTGCAACTTCCGTCCAAACTATGGACTGAACCTCAGAAGACTGCATCTGGGAACACTGCCGTTCTCTCTTCTGTGACATTTCAAATACATTCTGTGATGTATCAAAGATGAGGTTTGTTCATTGGAGCAAGATCTTCTGCAGGTGCAAACCTGCAAATGGGGAAGATCAACAAAAGCCTGTACATGTGCATTCTCCACTGTGCCCCCCCTTATGGAATGGTTTGCCAGGTAGGGTTGCCAGATCTGGGATGAAAAATACCTGGAGACTTTGGGGGTGGAGCTGGGAGAGGGTGGGGTTTGGGGAAGGGAGGGACCTCAGCATGGTACAATGCCATGAGTCCACCTTTCAAAGTAGCCATTCTTCCCAGGGGAGCTGATCTCTGCCAGCGGAAGATCAGTTGTAAAAGCCTGGAGGCTGGCAGCCCTATTGCCAGGGGAGGTCAGGAAGTCTCCCACTCTCCTGGCTTTCTGCAAACTATGCAAAACTGAATTATTCAAGAGACATTTTCTATGCAGGCTATAGAATCATACTGTACTACACATTTCACAAAGTTACTTGGATAAATTACTGGGGACTGTGGTCTATACTATGGTGCGTAGCTTGGCCAGACGAGGGTCCTACTATGGAACTGTGAATCACTTAATATGTCATGTTAATACTTATACTTTGATTCTGTTCTGTTTTTAGACTTCTGGTTGATTCTACAACCCTAATTCCTATTGCATTGTTCACTGAATGACCTATGCTGTCAACTGTATTGACTCCCCTCTGTGATCCACCTTGAATCCAAGTGAGAAAGGCTCAAGGAAATATCCACTACCATGGCATGGAAAAGCAAGTGAACTAGAGATTTGCAGCTTCAAAGTGGGGAGGACAAAAACATACTGCCTCTCATCTCATCTGCTTTAAACTGATTTCCCCCCCTCCCCTTGTAGCTATTTTACAGGAACCATGGTTTTCAACACTCTAAGCCAGCCAGTAGACATAGTCCCCACTCCACTGCTAGCTAGTCTCCGCCTCCTGAGACCCAGGTGCACCTTGAGATGCTGCTCCCAAGCCACATGGACTCAGGCAGGCCCCCAAGCCACCCCACCTGAGCCAAGCTCCCTCTCCCCTTGGCCAGGCACCTCAACTCAATTGCAAGTCCTGGAAGCCGGGTTTCAGTGACTTAAGCATGCTGGGCTGTGCTTCTTTGCTGGGGATTCCCCTTTGTGCAGCTGGTGGAGTCTATCCTTGAGCATTAACCAATATGCCTCTATTCCTCTTTCTCTTTCTTCTTGTCTTCATACCACACCACATCCCACTTTTTCCCAACTCCAAGCAAGAGCTCTGGCTCCTCTTGCCAGTCTGGTGTAGTGGTTAAGTACGTGGTCTCTAATGTGGGAGAACTGGGTTTGATTCCCCACTCCTCCACATGCACCTGGCGGATGATCTTGGGCAAACCATAGTACTGGCACAGCTGTTCTTGCTTTTGGCTAGCATTGAACTAATTACATCAGTCTTTTTAAAGTTTTGAGAATTGAGAACTGAGTCTAATTGGTACAGTTTTCCAACTAGAAGGTGGATTATAGAAAGCACTGAAAGACTTTGTGTGGAACATCTTCTTTATTTTCCGTTTTCCATCAAGTGCAGAAGCCAATTTAAAGAGAACTCCAGCCGTGGGGACAGAACTGGCTTTTGGCTTTTGGCTTTATGCAAGTGCTGATAACCGAAGATTGGCAATTAGCTGTGACCTAGCATTGAACTATTTACATCAGACTTTTTAAAGTTTGAACCACATGGATCTCTTGCATATGTACACCTGAGTAAGAGGGTGGGAGGTTAATGTAAAATCTTAAATAGTAATTTCTGTTCTGATTTTAAAAGGGATAACTGATCTTATAATAGAGTGGACAATTGTTTTGGTTTGATTATAACTGGTTTGATTATAACTGTCTTGAGCTGATTTGATCACAATAGGGACGTATTGCAGAGGTGAATATCTTAAATACACAGTGACAGATATTCAATTTACCTGACAATACCAAGATATCAAATTAAAATGGCAAGTGGATCAAGAAGACCCTCCCTCTCTGGACAATCAGGACAGCCGGCTATGATTCAGTTAAATACAAAAGAGTTAAACACACTCATCCAAGAGGCGGTCAAAGCATCACTGAACCAGGCTGTTGTAGGAGCAATGACGGCAGCTCTACCAGAAGCATTGAACACTGCGTTGGGTTCAGCATTACACCCAGCGATAGAAAAGATTTTAGAACCAATGAATAGCAAAATAGACAGCCTGGTAAAACAGGTTAGTGGGCAACTAGATGAAACAAAAAAATTAGCGTTGGATAACAAACAAGAGGTTAAAATGCTGTCCAATACAGTTACCAAATTAGAAAGTAAGACTGATGATAGTGAACTGAAAATAAAAATCCTAGAAGATACAATAGCCAAAATGGAATTAGAAAGCGCATCATACTTCTTAAGGTTCCAAAATATTCCAGAAGAGGAGGAAGAAGATCTTAACAATAAGATGACACAAATTATAGCAGAGTTTGTAGAAGAAGACGAGACAGCACGGATAGAAGAAGATATTGAACTAACATACCGAATGAACTCAACGTACGCAAAGAAGAATAAGCTTTCAAGAGAGGTCCATGTGAAGTTTGTTAGAAAACGCCTGCGTGATCGGATTCTGAAAAAAGTACTACAAAAACCTTTAATCTATCAAGAAAAAGAGGTAAAGATATTAAGAGATATCCCCTGGAGAATTAGGGAAAAAAGAAAAAGGTACCTCAAACTGACGTCAGGTCTGAATCGGAAAGAGATAAAATTTAAATGGCTGATGCCAGAAGGGGTCCTTTTTAATTTCAACTCACGATGGTATAAAATTGATTCGACCGTGAAAATGAAGGACTTTATTAAAAAGAGGGGACATGAAATGGATATACAACCGTCAGAAGAAAGTAGCGAAGATGATGAGGAAGAGGAGGAAGAAGAACTTGAAGAAGAATCAGATGAAGAATATTATAAAGAACTATATGAGCAAAAAAGTGAAAGCCCACAGGAAATTGATGTATTCCTGGACAAGTATAATAAAAAGAAATTTACACAAGACCAAAAGAACTTGTTAAATGAACGTATTACTATATGCGAGATAACAGAAGCCATTAAGAAACTTAAAATAAAAAAGACACCTGGGACGGATGGACTACCTGCTGAGTTTTATCGATCATTTGCAAATGAAATAGACATACCTCTACAGCTGACAATCCAAAATATACTGGAAAAGAACAGATTTCCCGAAACATGGAAGGAAGCTCTGATTACACTATTGCCAAAGAAAGAAGTAGACTTAACGTCCATAAAGAACTATAGGCCTATTTCGTTGCTTAATAATGATTATAAAATTTATGCTTCAATTATAGCAAATAGATTTAAGAAAGTGTTACAGGAAATAGTTCATTCTGATCAAGCGGGATTTTTACCGCAAAGACATCTCAGAGATAATGTGAGGACAATCCTTAATGTATTAGAGTTTTACGAATCCAACTATGGTAGACAGATGGCTCTTCTATTCATTGACGCCGAGAAGGCTTTTGATAATGTCAGCTGGGAGTTTATAAAAAGAAATTTGATGCATTGGGATTGTGGAGAAGGGTTTTTGCAAATGATACGGGCAATTTATCAGTATCAGGAAGCTAAAATAATTGTTAATGGTGATTCTACACCGAAGTTCGCAATACAAAAAGGTACCAGGCAGGGGTGTCCGTTATCTCCACTTCTCTTTATATTTACGATGGAAGTTTTGAACAACATAGTGAGAGCGGACCCCCAAATTAAAGGGTTGAAGATAAAAGGAGAGCAGTTCAAGTTACAAGCCTATGCCGACGACCTAGTTTTTATTTTAGAAGAACCCCTAGAGTCAATTGAACATTTATTAAATACCCTTCGTATATATGGGCAAGTAGCAGGTCTGAAAATTAACCTACAGAAATCTAAAATACTAACGAAAAACTGTTCAAAAGAAACTGAGGATTTGTTAGCAAATAAATCTGGATTCATAATTAGTAAAAAAGTTAAACACCTAGGAATCTGGTTAACAAATAAATGTAGTGCTCTATTTGATAACAACTATAAGAGAGTCCTGACGGAGATAAAAACCGACTTAGAAAAATGGAAAGACCTACAGCTATCCTTGATGGGAAGGGTGGCAACTATTAAAATGTGTATTCCGCCCTATATCATTACTCAACGTGGATTATAAGATCTACGCTTATATAATGGCCCAACGTATGAGGAAGATACTGGTACAATTAATACACTCAGATCAGGCGGGATTTCTACCCAACCGGCAAGTAAAGCAAAACATTAGAACTATCTTGAATGTTCTAGAGTACTGTGAGACAGATATAAGCAAGCAGTTAGCAATAATTTTTATAGACGCCGAAAAGGCGTTTGATAACGTCAACTGGGACTATATGATCCAAAATCTAAAAGAAATAGATTGCGGGCAAGACTTTATCAGTGTAATTGAAACAATTTACAGAAATCAAGAAGCGAATATAATAATTAATTCAGATCTGACTACAGGAATAAACATATTTAAGGGCACGCGACAAGGGTGTCCCCTTTCACCGCTTCTATTTATCCTTACTATGGAAGGTCTATGTGAAAATATCCGCAAAGATAACCGAATACAGGGGATCAAAGTTAAAAACCAAGAGTACAAAATCCAAGCCTATGCGGATGATATTGCCATTACTCTCCTGGACCCGTTGCAATCTGTCCCACCCCTGCTAGAGGTGATGCATGATTTTGGGCATTTATCGGGCCTGAAAATAAATAAGACTAAGACAAAAATACTAACGAAAAATTGTGGCCCAGCCCTAGAGAGAAAACTGCAAGAAATAACCGATTTTGGTTTAGAAAAGAACGTGAAATATCTTGGGATAAACATTACGAATAGAACAAGTACATTGATACCAGGTAATTACGATACGCTCTTGACCCAGGTTAAAAAGGATTTAGAAAATTGGTCCAAGCTTCAACTGTCTCTTATGGGGAAAGTGGCAGTGATTAAAATGGCTATACTTCCCAGGATACTATTTCTATTTCAAAACATCCCAGTACTCAATAATTACAAGTTTATAAAAATTATGGATAAGTTAACATCAGATTTTATTTGGGGGGGAAAAAAACCCAGAATAAAGATTTATTCTTTACAAGAAAAAACAAAGAAGGGCGGATTGGCAGTGCCGAATTGGCGACTATACTATCAGGCCGCGGCACTGACATGGTTACGTGAATGGATATTGCTCAGAAATCAGAGGATTTTAAGCCTAGAAGGCCACAACCTAATGGCAGGGTGGCACTATTTTTTAAGCGTAGGAACAGAAAAACATTCCTACTTTTGTCAACACCGAATCAGAGCCTGTTTAATAAAAATATGGAAGGAAATTAAAACTAACTACTATGACAAAAAACCAAGATGGGTTGCCCCCCTGGAGGCTATCTCATTACCAACTTTGATGACGGAAACCCGAACTTTAAGTTACGAAGTCTTACTAAACAAGAATAATCAACTAAAATCACAGGAGGCCTTGCAAGCCCAACAGGTCAAACTAACATGGTGGGAAAGAAACCAATTAACATCTAAATATAACAAAGATATTCAAACAGGGATAAATAAAAACTTTACAGTACTAGACAAAATTTTATTGGGTCCAGAAGTAAAAATGATAGGCAAAATATACGCCTTTCTATTAGAAAATAGACCACAAGATAAAAATAAGAAAACACCCCTGACAAAATGGAATAATAATATAGGGAAAATAATTGACCCACGAAAATGGGATGGGATATGGAAAAATATGAGACAACTAAAGGCGGTATCACTAAAAGAAAACCTGTTTAAGATCTGTCATCGCTGGTACTTAACCCCTGCTAGATTGGCCAAATTTTACCCCGGTAGTAACAATAAATGCTGGAAATGTAAAGCACAAATTGGGTCGTTTTTCCATGTTTGGTGGTCCTGCGATGCGGTAAAGAAATACTGGAAAGAGGTACATCAGGTGATCACCCAGGCAACAAAGTTGCAAATAACACTGGACCCTGAAATATTTTTATTAAATATTCTACCCGAGAGTTGGGGAAAAAAAGATAAACACGTCCTGACAAATTTGTTAGCAGCAGCTAGAATCGTATTAGCCAGTTACTGGAAAAGAGATGAAATTCCGGATAGACTAGATTTTATAAACAAAGCAATTGAGGTGATAGAAATGGACAATCTAACACAAAAACTCCACGGAAGGAAAAACTCTGTATTTTCAGCTATGTGGTCAAATGTTTATGATTGGATCGATAAGAATGTATAAGAACATACAAGATAATTTGATTGTAATCATAATTGATATATATAGATTTTTGTTAAGCTTTAAGGATCATTTTAATGTGCAATATGGTGGGTTTATGGGGATCACGGGTGTTGGATGTACCACTACTTATACTTTAATAAAAAACTATTAAAAAAAAAAAAAGAAAAAAAAAAGAAAAAGAGCAGTTTCTGTCAGAGCTCTCTCAGCCCCACCTACCTCACAGGGATGTTGTGGAGATGGGAAGGGAAAGCCGCTCTGAGACTCCTTTGGGTAGTGAAGTGCAGGGTATAAATCCAATATCTTCTTTTTCTTCTCCCTGAAAACTGAGCTGGCTGAATTTTTTTGTTTCTTTACCCTCCGGCTCCCTTTGCTTGTAAAGAACCCGAAGCTCTCAAGAGAAAGGATCTGAGGCAGTTCGCTTGCCCCTCTTCCTCTTTCACCTCCATAGGACCCAAGCACCCGGGGCCCTTGGTGCGCCCTGAGCCACCATGCCCAGATCAGGTGCTCTGAACTGGGTATGCCCTGTGCCACTGTGCCCAAGCTAGGTGGGAAAGGAGCCACCACTGCCCTGTGGGCTGGGTTGGTGGGGAGCCTGGTAGCAGCAGTGAAATTAGTGTCTAGCTGCTTCCCCTCCCTTGTGGGGATGGGGACAGTCAAGCCAGGTGAAAAGGCCCTGAGCAGCAGTTCTCAGGATAGGGTTACCACTCAGGCTTCATCTTGCTACCTCTGGTGCCCCCACCCCCTGGTGCCTTAGGAAATCACCTAGATTGGCCCTGCCCAAAGACCCATCTAGTCTAGCATTCTGTTTTCATCACCAGCTAGCCATCTTGTAGTCATCCCAGTGTCACTCAAAAGGAGGATACGAAGGACCTACTAGCTAAATGGTATTTCCATTGCATGGACAGAACTGGAAAGAGTCTCCAGGTGGGGGGGGAGTCTTTGTGGTTCCCATTCACACTACTTCCCCTGCGATGCTTGAATCCATAATTGCATCTTTCAAAAGAGGATAAGTTAAATTCAGTATCACTGGGGGACAGTGCAAACTATATCATATGTTGAAAACAGTGTTCCCTCTAAACTGAGTTAGTGTGAGCTAGCTCACAGTTTTTTAGCCTCCAACTCACACATCTTTGTCTTGGCTCAGGAAAGATGGCTCCAGAGCAAACTAATTTATGCAGTAGCCAAATCACCTGCTCACAACTGTAATGCCAGTAGCTCAGAAAGTAGAATTTTTGCTCACAAGACTCCACAGCTTAGAGGGAGCATTGGTTGAAAATATTATTTTCAAAAATTACTCTCCCTTTACTTCTCTATGGGATAGGAATACAGCTGCATTAGATCTTCAAAGACATTAGCATATCATGAGGTCTCTCACCATTAGACTGATACTTTATTATGTTATACTTTGCCCTAATTTAAACAGAGTGAAAGATTGGGGGGAAGGGAGAAAAATTAATAATTGATTAAATGGAAAAGAAAAGAAAAGTTTGTGCCAATCAAGCTTTCCCCTAGGAAAGGAGTGAAATTAAGAAGAGGTGAAGAATGAATAGGCACGTGTCTGGAATGTATTATATATGCAGACATGGCAGAAAAAGGAATCCGACAGTCACTAGAATGATCGCTGTGCATTAATGCCTCATTGAAAAATATCTGGGTGGCTGCATAATTCTATTTCAGAGGAGTAGGTACAATGGCAACTTTGGCAACCTTGATTTGCATGTGTCAATGTAACTTCTGACAGTTTACATGGCAGGAACAGCTGGCTATGCTTTCTGTAGGGATCAATTAAATTAAAAAAGCAACCAGAAGCCTGATTTACGTACATTAGGTGAAGGGAGTTTGTCCATGCTTCATTGCCTGAATATGTAAAAGTGATACATGATCAAACATGCACTTTGCGGGAGTGGAGGGAAGAGGCAAATGATATACACTTTTTGTACTTGTAGATCATCTCTTGTTACACTTGGGAACAGAACTACGTATTATGGATTTGAACATTTGCTTTTGCGTTTTTGGTTTGTCTGCTTAAAAGAAGATGCCATTCCACCAATTTATTATTAAATCTCTTGGTTTTAGTTACCTGATTCTTTCCTCACTTCCATTAGTTTGGGAAACATATTCCCAGCACCAATTCCTTCTCCCCCAAGAAAATCTCCAAATTTACCTGAGAGAGAGAACAAACATGAACAAACAAATGAACTCTTCAGGAGGAATTTGTATTTACAGTATCTGATTGGTGTGGTGCCATTAGCTGTGCTACTGTAATGCTGATTAATCTGTGTGAGGATGAGTGAGAGATTTGCTATCGAGTGTGGAAGTATGTGAGCTTTGCCCACTGTTCTACAGCAGCTGCCAGTATTTCGTGAGGTTCTTCTCAGGAAGAACTACCTACTCTCTTCTAGTGCTGGTGCATGCATGGGGCATCCAGACATCAGCTCTGCTCACTCTGTTTATCACTGCCACTTATACCTATTGGAAACCCCCTATATTAAAAAATTCTATTTATTGAAAATTACATTGTACTATATAACAAAATAGAAAACGATGACATTTTGTAGCCCATCCTTCCTCCAAAGAGCTCAGGAGCACACTATCGCTGGAATCACACAAACTAAGGCAAAGTTGCCATGGGAGAGGCACGGATGGTGGGCAGATTATCCGGGCACGATCACACCCCAACATCTGGGAAGTGGAGCGCACCCGTGACTTACCGCCGAAAATGCGTGTTAAAAAAGTAGTACCTCCAAAGTACTAGTAAACGTTTGCCACGGGCTGCCTCCAGATTCCCGCGGCATTCCCCTCCGGTCCCTCGTTTACCCACCGGCGCCGAGGGAAGGACCGTGGTGTGCTGCCGGTGCGTCTGATCGCGTAATTGCGGATCAAACTGCGCCAGGGCAATTAGCCATGCCTCCCCCCGGCGATATCCGGCCCGTGTGACTGGGGCCTAAATAATCTACTTTCAATGCACTTTCCAACTGGATTTTGCCAGTTCACACAGTAAAATCCAGTTGTAAAGTGGATTGAAAGTGGATTGAAAGAGAGTTCTGATCTCAGCATTTTGCCGCTCGGATGCATCCCATCTACCTCTGATGGAGACACGCCAAGACTCAGTTGACGGGAAAGTTCCGAGCTGGTCCCGGACCCTCCCAGGGTCTTCACAGAAGACCCCCAGCCTGGGGAGCTGAGGAAAGCCTCTTCCAAGGTGACGACAAAGGAATTGAGGTGCACCTTTTCCTCATAAGGTCCCATCGCTGTAGAGCCAACATGGCGATTAGAAACGAGTGCCAGAGTAAGCAGACATGACCGAAAGTTTAAAAAATACTTCTAAAAGATGCCCAAGTCTCCAAAGCATGAGTTAAGCAATGTTCAAGAGATACAAAGCAAACACATGTTCAAGAGATACAAAGCTAATTAGAAGCACCTATGAACAAAGCATGGCTGGAGGGGGAACTCAAGACCCTCCCCCCAGTGAAACCTAAAAAGCAGTTTTAAATCGAGAACAAAAGACTTTAAGCTAATCTAAACTGAAGAAAATCTTAACAAAGACAGAAACTGCACGCTAGTATAAAAATGATTACAATTGTTGAACTTTTATCTTGTTTTGGAAAACTTACTTCTTGTTGATATTATGGTGGGGAGAGGGCAAGGAATGATGCCAGAGAAGAAACCACTCCCAGGAAATAACCAACCAATGACTCCCTCCCAGAACCAGGAAGTAACTACAGACTCTAATGGAGCAGATGGTGAATCTTAACACCAAATTGGACACGGTCCAAAAACAGTTGACTCAAATGGATAAAAGAACCTCAGTTACAGAGAAAACAATAAAAACAATGGAAAAAAAGACTGAGAGTATTAATAAAAAATGGATGAAGCGGACAAAGAAAGATCCTCTGACAAAACACAGCTAATACAGCTTCAACTGGAAAGATCCACATATGTCTTACGTTTCCAAGGGATTCCAGAAGAAAAAAATGATAACTTAAAGGAACTTTTAGCGGATGCTCTTGTACCACTAATGGATTATAAAAAAGAAGAATTATTGAACGAGATGGACTTGACATACAGGATTTATCCGGATTTTATAAAGAAAAACAAACTCCCAGGAGAAATTTATGTGAAATTCAAGAAACGATCTACCAAGGATCTGGTGCTAAAATCCATGATGGGGAAGGCTTTAAAAATCCAAAACAAAGATGTAAATTTTTTGAAAGATATCCCCTTTGAAGTGAGGAAGAAGAGGAGACTTTATAAGGAGCTTACTCTCTTTCTTCGAAAAAAGAGAATACCCTACAGATGGGTATTCCCTGAAGAACTGAGTTTCAGCTATGAGGACAACAAAATTAGGATTGACTCTGTTCCTAAAGCAAATAAGTTTATGGCCCAATTTTCAAAGCCAAATCAAAATAAAAAAGAAAAGAAGACAGAACTTTCTGTGGGCGAAGAAAAAGATGGTGAAGAATCCTACTCACAGGATTCAACAAGCGTTAGTTCTAAATTTTCAGAGACTTCAGAATCTGAAAAAGGAGTAGCCACTCCCAAACCTTGGACAAGGAAGAAATGCAAGAAGAAAAGACTCTGAAACTAAGATAGATGTTTATGCAGTTTTGTTAAAATTATATTCAAAGCTAATTTTTATTCTTAAACCTTTATTTACAATGTTATCTTAATATTAGTAGGTGATTTAGTTACAAATCGATGTAATCCAGATTGTGTCACTTGTTAGCTCCACTCCCCCAATCCCTAGTAGAATTGTAGTGTGTAGTATTAGAGCCCCACTCCCCTATCCCTGTAGATAATAATGATGTAGTGATGTAGTAGTGATGTAGATGTAGTAATGGAAAAACAATAAAATCTTTTTTTTTAAGAAAGAAAGTGGATTGAAAGGGGATTATTTAGTGTGTGTTATCGCAGCCTATATTTGGTTCTCTTCCTCCATTTTATCCATACAACAGTCCTTGGAGGTACATTAGGTCCCTGATCATGCTGGGAATTTTTCCATGGTGAACAAGGATGTTGTTGTTCAGTCACACAGTCAAGTCTGATTCTTTGCCCCCATGGACCACATCACACCAGGCTCTCCTGCCTTCCATCATCCTCTGGAGTTTGCTCAATTGCATGTTCACTGCATCGGTAACATTGTCTAACCATCTCATCCTTTGCTGTTCCCTTCTTCTTTTACCTTTAGTTTTTCCCAGAATTAGGGTCTTCACCAGTGAGTGCTCCCTTCTCATTTGGTGGCCAAAGTATTTGAGCTTCAGCTTCAGTATCTGTCCTTCCAGGGAACAGTCAGGTTTGATTTCCTTTAGGATTGACTGATTTGATCTCCTTGAAGTCCAAGGAACTCTCAAGAGTCTGCATATCTCCAGACCTAGTTCACACTACAAACACTGCATCAAACAAATTTTACAACAAATATAGTTAAAACAAATAAATGCTTGAAATGAAAATAAAAATTACCATTATTCATTGCATGTTATATTGTACGCCAACTACCCAAAGGTGGTAAAATCCTTACACAGTGCCTCCAGAAAAGTTCCAAATAGAAAAGTGTTTCCACCTGAAACACAACTTGGGGAGGTTGGTGAAGTATAAATAGTTACTGCCATGTTTTAGGGAGCAGTCCCTTTTGAGGTAACAGATCCATAGTTTTCTGCAGAATAAAAAATAATCTGAAACATGGAGGACAGCTCCATCATTTATCTTCACCCATCATGACTAAAGGGAACTTCCACATTCAGAGGGAGTAAATTCCACATTCAGAGGGAGACTGACTATCACTGCTGGAAGTAACATCACACAATGGTTTTTGGCTTCTATGTATCATTTGTTGGTCTTCCAAGACAACTGGTAAGCCATTGTGGTGAAGCTAGATGCTACGTCTAGATGGACCATTGCTCAGATCCAGTAGAGTACTTTTATGTCCTTATGAAGTAAGAGCAACTGGTGGGAGTAATGTCATCAGAGTTCATATTTTCTTGGCTTGAAATATAGGTGATTTATAATGCTTCCTCGGTTCGTATTTAAATCCAATCCAAAAAACATTTCTACCTTCCTACGCACATAATTGGCTGCTACTGTTCAGCAGTTGGTTGTTTTGCTGTTGTCTTTTTTTCTGTATCTTTTTTTTCTGTATCATCCCTTTGTGCCTTCAATTGCCTGAAATACAACTAGGTTAGTGTTTCAGGAACTAGGAGTGCTGAGACATGTAGTTTCCAATGGGTCCCTGACAAGAGTCAAGCCAGTACTTGCAAATGCATAGAACATTTACTTAGCTGCATTTTACACACAGAGAGAAATAGGCTCACTGTTGTCACTCAGGAGAACATGAAGAAGAAAAAATAAGGGCATAGAGAGGGGTAACTGCTTCTACAGATGAAGAAAAGGGAGAACACAACGGAAAAAAAATAGAGCACCAGCAGCAAACACCAGGAAAGGAACTTGAAGGCTCTAGGGGGAGGATGTTGGAGGCTCATGGACTGGAGTAGGCAATTACAAATCAATTTAGAACTCTCAGGCAGAAAGAACTTTTTAACTTCTCTACTCTGCTTGTAATTGCTGGATGCAATGTGAATAGAGACTGGGGGAGTTTGCCCATCACTAATTAGAGGTAGATTGCTAGTATTGACTCGTGCATCTTTTCCCCAGGGCTACTTCCTGAGTAGTTACTGTGTGCATTTTCAGTAATGATAGACAAGCTCCCCCTGGCTCACTTTGTAATTTTCTCATTATTTCCAGGCTTTTTCAGAGAATGCTCTGGAGTTTTCTGAGCCCTGAGGAAGTTAAGACAGGGCTCAGGGAACCTACCTGTTCACCTCCACAGTTGTCAAGCCTGGTTCTCCTGTTCCCAAATTCATCTTGCAAGAGGAGACAGTACAAACCGATAACAGCTTCATCCTTACATTCCTAAGCTTTTCTGCAACAATGAGGAGTGACAAACTGAAAGAACTGAAAACTAGGCTTGTTGGGCTTCCTGGTGGAAGTGGGTTACTTAAGGAAGAGATCCACTGCTTCAGGCTCACTAGATACTATATATGACAGTGGTGGAATGTGCTGTCAAGTCACAGCTGACATATGGCAACCTCACATGTGGTTTTCAAGGCAAGGGAGAAACCATCTCTACTGCAAGGGTAAGTTTAGGAAAGTGGTCTATACTCTCATCGTAGCTCCAGAGAAGTCTGGTATCAAACTGGAAACATTATTAGTTGGGAACTCACTGAGATGTGAATTCAGATTATCCTCATAATGGGATTTGAGTTAAAAGCACCCAATTATAAGACTTGGCACCATCATTAATTATTAACTAATCAATAAAGGGAAATCCTTCACTAATCCCATGCATAGTACAACACACTATGTAAGCACCTTTCTCTAAGTAACTCTCTCTCTCTCTCTCTCTCTCTCTCTCTCTCTCTCTCTCTCTCTCTCTCTCTCTCTCTCTCTCATATGTTATGTGACAAATTTTATGTAAGGGGAATAAATAGATTTTGAGAAGCTGCAGCATACAAAGTAAAAAGAGTGTTGCAGAATTAAAATGGTTCCTACGAATTAGGATGACAAGAAAGTCCAAGACAAACTGTTGGAAAATTATTACTAAACTTAAATGGGCGAACTATTGTGTAGAAGACCAACAAATGGGATATTATGAAAGGATGCTTTAAAAAAAAAGACAGGTGATTTTGAATACCATGAGAAATGTTTAAGCAGAGCATTTTGTGAATCTGATGTTCACAGACCTCACTGAATGCAAGTTATGCAGTATATATGGAAGGTTTCAGAAGCCCAGGTGTTATAAATACCACTTTTCTGGTGAAATTGAGGACAAAAAAGTACATTACAAAGATTTCCAGAAGCTCTGTTCATAGCTGTGAGCATCAGAATTAGCCTAGTCATTAGAGACTTTCTCAGGCAAAAATGTAATCAGTTTGACAAGTCTTTAGGAATGATGGAAGATTATTCATCTCTGTGGCATAGATTAATATTTTTGAACAGTAAAATTTCTCTCAAAATGCTTTCTAATAATGAGGGCCTTACTGGTATCATCCTCCAGGGGCTCACTTACAGTCATTCATTTAAGAGTGCTTAGGCTACCTCCCACTATTCCCTACAAGTCAAGAAATTTCTCATCTGTAATTTACTTTTGTAAACTCTACTTCATTCATCAAGCTCCACACAATCATAAAGGTTTTAAGATCTTTTTTTTTTTTTGGTACTCTGAAAGCATGTTTATACAACACATGCTTTCGTAAATACTGAAAATTCTCCATTTGCAAAATTTTCTTTAGTTATCAAAGCAAAAATATCCATTACTTCTTGATGTCAAATTTCCATTCTGCATCTAATAAGAGTGCTGTAGATGAAAGGCTTAAAACAGATGTTTCATTCCCATTGGTCCTTTGATCTTATTAAAGAAAACATGCCTAACTCTGTCCTTTACATTAGCAATATTCTAAGGCCTACGATAGATATTGGTTACATGAGATACTCATTTTTTGGGTGTGTGGTCCACCAATTCCCATGAACATCTTTCATATGTGCTTATTCTATTATAGTAGCTACAAGTAAAAGCACCAAACTTTTCATGTTTCTAATTGTACAATTTAAATTCGATTCAGGATTATTCATATAGACAAGCATTATAGGTTGGATCCAGACTAGATATTTCTACAGTGGAAGGATTCCCAACCACAGATTGCAGTTCTACCCCCTCTCCCATTCTCTGGCAGCCTGAGATGCACCCTGAAATCCTGTTCCCAGGAGATCCAATCTCTTCCAAGAACAGGATTTATGGGGCATTTTAGGCTTCCATGGGAATGGAGAGAGAAAAATTGAGCTCAGTGGGAAGAAATAATTACACTGCAGAAACATCTAGCCTGAATCCATGTCTCTGGATTGCTTTTGCATACCTCAGTGGATAGCTCCAGAAGTAATAACAGCCTACTACTCTGACCCAACTTTTACTCGATTAGACCTCTAAAGACATGAATGCCATTTCATTCAAACAAAACTCCATTTAGTGCTGAATCTGTTTTGAAGATATGCTAGCCAACTACCAAACTTTTGCTATTCTAAAAAATAAATAAATATCTTAAGTCCACATATGAAACATGAATTTAAAGATCAGTTCAAATTTAAAATTAAAAAATGACGAAAATATACAGGAGATCAAGTACTGGCATCGCATGTCCATGTGGCCATATCCACTGATCTTCCGATATTCATGTGGTAATCTTTAAAAGTTCCAGGGTCATAAGATGCATTTTTCTGTATTGCCAATGTTCCATGTTATAAAAATGTCATTATAATTGCCATATTATGACTAACTGTCCCATCTCAATATGTCAAACATTTTTACAAAACAATCTGGAATTAATAACTTCTTGCATCTTGCACCCATAACAAAACAGGAGCAAGATAATTCAGGCTGAAAAAAATGCCAGTTACCAGAAAATCCAAATTAACCAAGTTAATCCTGGCCTTGGCATTGGGTGTTGGCAAATGTAGGAAGCAGTTGGATAGGCAGGCTGTTTGCACAGCCTACCACTCTGTCCATTTGGAGCAACTACATGTTTTCAAGGCCCAATACAAATCGCTGTTTCAGCACAATGCCATGATGGTCTGGAACAGTGTTTGGGATTGGTAGCCAACCGTTATTTTCCACTAGTCAGTTGTAAATTTCAGTCTCACCTCAATATTACATGGAACAATAATTCCTGCATTGATTTGACCTTCAATAACTGCATTAATAAATGAAAAGCAATTATTTAACAATAGTTTTCTATTCTGCCATGACCACAAAGCAAGGATTAAAGAATTTAACTTGCAATCTTCAGGGCTTGACTTCCTTATCTAGATTAATGGTTATCTGAAATTATTGGTAATGTTCAAGCTCTGATTAATTTTATAATTTTACCATTTTTATTAATTAATTAAAATATTTATCTACTGCCTTTCCTCATGGCTCAAGGTGCTTTACATAGTGTAATTAAATTTAAATTACAATTTAAAACAAACAAAATAAACCCAAAACCCCGCAAGACAACCAGAGTTCATACCCAATGAAAAGGCAAATTGGGCAGGGTTTTTAATTTTTTAATTCCCTTTGCTCAACAAATGGGTATTTTTTACAAGCTCAAATACTATACAACATATGTGTGATAAAGACAAATTCTTTCAAGAAGGGTAAAAAAATGGGCAAGTTCTTAACATTTGAGGATTTGTTCAACAAAAAGTACAGTATCTGAACTCATTATGAGCAAGTGATATGTACTTGCTTTCAGAAGTGCCACTGCAAAGGTTAGTTTGAGTTCCTAAAATACCTTGACACAAAAGTGAAGAGCACAGACAAGTTGTTCAGGAACAAGACATTATGAGGTGCCTTAAAGACTAACACATTTCTGGTGGCTGAAGTACGCAGAGTAGGATACAGGGTTTTTTTTAGCAATAATTCATCCAGATCATGAGGGAGATTCCAGGTGAGGCCGGGAGTTCTCCTAAAATGACAATTGATCTCCAGACTATAAAGATCAGTTCCCCTGGAGGAAATGGCTTTTCTAATTACAGATAGGCTTGCCAGACCCCCCAGTTTGGCAGAGGTTGCCCAATTTGGAGGGGCTCCTGCCTGCCTGCCAGTTGGTGGGTGGGGGAAGCCCTGCTCCCAAGAGCAACCACCCAGCCTCTCCCCCACCTCTCCCCAGCGGGGTTTAAAAAGACCTTTTAGATGCTGCTGGGAAAAGGAGGGGGCCTCTGCTCCCCAACACAATGATGTCCCTTCTGAGTGACATCACCACACTGGGGACTCCCCACCCCTCCAGTAATGCCCCCCAAAGTCCCCCACTGGGGATTTTGAGGGACCCGGCAACCCTAATTACAGACTACAGTATTATTTCCACACCGAGCTCCTTCCATGCATGTCCTGAGGCACCACCTCCAAAATGCCATGAAGTTTCCAATCTGGAGCTGGCAACCCTACTTCGAGTGTAGAAGACAGCAAGTTCAGACATTGACACCTGCAGGTAAATGGACCAAAGGTCTAGGTATAAGATTGTTTCAGACTATCGGTGTTGTAGTTTTATCAACTGTAAATCAGGAGTCAGCCCCATCAAACTCAATGGGACTTATTTCTGAGTAAATATGATTATGATCAAACAGAACATCATTGAGATTCCCTTGTTTGAAAGGGAAATCAAATGTGTGTGTTTGTTTTAAGAAAAAGTCTCTGTTCTTACTGGTCAGAGAATCCAAAATCATGGGCAAAATAATGGCGCTCTGTTCTCACCTTCTCACTCCCTCCTACCCGTCAACTCCCTCCTTTTCTGGCTGTAGAGATATCAAGAGAAAAAGAAATACTTGCTTTTGAGGGACAAAAAAAGCCTTCATTGAATATGGAAATAAAAATTGTCAGCAAGGATTGTCAGTGAAGCTCTTAAAGCTTCGCTATCGTATATGAATAATCTAGCACTAGCAGTTTGTAATGTTTTATATTTATACTGTTTATGATTTTATATTTGTTTCAAATGTTTATTATTCCAAGTAAGCCACCAGGAGCCTGCCACAGCAGGGAGTGCAGGGTAGAAATTAATTAATTAAATAAATAATAAAGGCACAATACAGCAAATTCTTTTGCCTTAAAAGACAATGGGCAGTTGGAATTTCAGAGACCTGAGTTCAAACCTAGGAATGGGCATGAACTGGCTCACGAACTAATTTTGGGCAGTTCATGGTTTGTGAACTAAAGTTTATGGCAGGTTAACTGGCACAAACTTTTCATGAACTTTCAAGCAGTTTGTGCCAGTTCATGAATGGATACATTTCAGGACTGACAATGTCAGCTCAATCTAAATGTTTATCAACTTCAAAGTAATGGGGGCGGTAGGGGTGGAACGTGGAGGGCATGTAGAGAAGCATCTGGGGAAAGTTCCCTGTGACTTTGATGCCACTAGCTTGCACAGGATTTGTTCTATGCACTCCTGAACCTGTGCCTGTCATTTACCCAGAAAGCACTTTCCGGGAGCACCTTCTGGTGGGGATGTAACTCATACCCCATAAATCCAATCCTCACCAAACTTGGAAGGCAGGTAGAGAAGACTCATCCAGAGATCCCCTGTGGGTTTGGTGCCTCTAGGTTGCCTCGGAGACATTCTACCATATCACAAACATGGCCACTAAAAGTTCATGATGGTTCATGGTTTCCAAACCAGGCACGCCATGAACCAAACTGAACTGCATTTTCCCAGTTCATGCCCATCCCTATTCAAATCCCCAATTGCCATGATGCTTTCTGTGTTGTCTTGGGCTAGTTACTCACTCTCAGACCCAACCTACCTCTCAAGGTTGTTGTGTGGGTAAAATGGAAGAGCTCGTTCAAAGGAGGGCAGGATAAAAATGCACTTAAAAAGTTACATTTTCCTACTTTCTTGTTCCTTCACTTTCAAGATGCTCAAAGCAGGGTCTTCCTCCTTCCCCAGTACTCTGAGAACAGCAGTATTTTGAAAAAAGATGCATTCAAGCCTGACATTTTGGGATTATTACAATTACAGCCAAGTGTCGATGTGGAGGCCAATACTGACTTTACAGAAGTCTTTATAGAAATCTTTCCTATTGACATCATTCATTAGATGCTCTGTAGCCACTCCTTCAACAGGTTCAAGGTTTATTATTCAGGCATAATGAAGCAACCAAAGAAGTCTGCAGTCAATTTAGCAGTAGTTGGTATTTTAAGAGCCAGATTACATTCAGTATTAAAAATCTGCACAGCACATCATTTAGCTGCAAAAAACCACTACAGGGAAGGAAGCCCGATAGGAATTGGACCTTTGGTGTCTGGAAGGTGAGCATAACAGGGTGTCTGTTGTGGGGAGGGGAGGGGAAGGGAAAGGAGTTTGTAAGGCGCTCTGAGACACCTTTGGGTAGTGAAGGGCGGGGTATAAATCCAATCTCTTCTCTTCTTCTTTCCCCAGAGCCATTTTAGCAATAAAAATGTTCTATGTTGCCTTTGCTCTCAGCATGGGGGGGGGAGTGTAACGATATGAGCTTATGTTTGTATTTCTGTATAGTGGTGATGCTGCTTATGTGTGTCTCTAGCATTGAATACCTATGCATTATGTATTCAGGGATTGCTGTATGTTGTGTGTTGCTTTGTTCTGCATCTCATGCTTGCCTAGAAATAGGCTGGCCTGGGCCTGCCGTTGCACATACGGACCATGTGCGTCCCTGGAATGTATCCCATGACTCTTTGGGATGGAGAAGACACCGCGCCATTGCACCCACTTGGAGAGCTGTGGAAAATCCCCAGCGAACCCCGGCATTCTTGGAATGGAAAGAGCAAGTGACCCTACTCCCTTAATCTGGTTTGGAGATCTAAAGACAATAGCGTTTATGGCTTTGGAGCAGGAACCAGATCTGCAAATCAAGAGGTGTCCATGGGAACGGAAGATTCACACCTTGCCAAAAGGCACCTTTGATGTAGGAGTAGGATCTGCATATTGCCACCACCCCTCAGGAGAGCGTCATCCCCTCGTCACCCCCTCTTCATCCAGTAGTGATAGTTTAGAGGACGGGTTTGATAGTTTATGGCTGGATAGCACATGCCCCAAAAAGAGTTTATTTAAGGAGAAACTCTCCTTTGTCTCTCTGGTTAACCCACCTTCCCCATAGCAGTGCACTAAGGTGCTACAAGTGACTCTACTACTTAAGTTCTCCGGAGTCGCGACCCAGAGAGCTCACACGTGGTTTGGCTGGTCCTACCTGTGTGCCTTGGAGTTCACAAGCTGCTGCATTTCGGCTGCCCAGCGTTCCAAGGAGGAGAGTTCTTCCTCAGCTGGACCTCAGATGAGTATAGCCGTGCCCCATTGTGTCATCCCCATTTTGATGCTTTTGTTATTTTCTATGCTGTAATTGTTCTGATGTACTTTTGTAACTAAGGAGCTTGTATGAAATTGTATGATTCCGTTTTTGTATGCCTGATGAAAAACCATTTAGTAAAGACAACATTTATTTAAGGACTAGCGTGTTGTCTCACTTCCTGGGATATAGCGAGCGTCTCATTGGCCATCTGACCTCTGTATAGACTGGTATAGAACTTACGCACAGCCACAAACACCCAAACTTCCTTGGTAGATAACTTGGATTGGGTCTCCAGGAATTTCCTGGAGAAGTTGGCATAACAGGAGACGGGCAAAATATGGGTGCTTGCCCCCCCCAAGTGCTAGAATATCCTGGGAGGACATTTTCTGTCAAGGAAAAGAAGAAAGTTAAACACTCATTTTCCCAGTACCAAAACTCCAGTTCCTAAGTTGTGGGGGGGGGCCTCTGTCATTGCTTTTTGTAACTCAGCTACATGTTGGGGGAATCTAGTCAAGGATCTATGGTGTGTGTCATCTGAAGAAGGCTGGTTTTTATACCTGGCTTTCCTCTACCTTAAGGAGTTTCAACGTGGCTTACAATCACCTTCCCTTCTTCTCCTCACAACCGGCACCTTCTGAAGTAGGTGGGGCTGAGAGAATTCTGAGAGAACTGTGGCTGGCCCAAGGTCACCCAGCAGGCCTTACATGGAAGAGGAGCAGGGAATCAAACCTGGTTCTTCAGATTAGAATTCACCACTCTTAACCATTACATCACACTAGCTACCATCTGGGCCAAAGCAGGGTAGCCAGGCTTCTGGTCAGGGTGGGGGATCCCCTGCTCCTGTTGCCTACCAGTGCTCAAAGTGATGGAGGGGGGAAATTACAAATAAATGTGATGCTGGCTGTAGTATTATATTACTTCCAATTAAAAATACCCACAAAAAAACAAAAGTGTACAAGGGTAATTTGAGGATACTTGGAACTATATATGTCACTTCTATTTGTTTACAGGAAGTGATGTGATGCCAGAGATGGTATCATGACTTCCCTATATCTCCACCCATAGCCCTCCCATTGGTTGCCAGGCAACCCTAGGCCAAAGTCAGTAGAAGTTTTTAGTTTAACAATATTTTCCTTACTCTTGGTGACTGATAAACATGTGTTGACAAGCCCACTGTCTTCCATTAGCACATAGTGTTCCATTTAGTGGGAATTGGATAAAAGTAAATACCACAAAAGAGTGCAATTATGAACATTAGGCAGCAGCAATGTTCATAAAAGCCATTTAGCCAGAAAGTGTGGTTTTATAGGTGGGGATAGAGTATGTCATCACCTATTTAACTAGATCTGATGGATATCCTATCAATGATTAAACATTTGCTTAAATTTGAATAGAAAAGCTCTCTGCAATCCAAGTATATTAACATTATAATGCAATATTTGTATTTGTAGGATTTGGAATTCACTGTCCCAGCTAATTTTCTCCCTGACTATCTGGTAAATTTGTATCCCATCCACCCACCAAGAAGCTCAAAGAGACATACATGGTACTGGCTCCCTCATTTTTTACCACAACACCCCCATGAAGTAGGATAAGCCAGAAGTGTATGAGTGGGTCACAGTCACCTGACAAACTCCACAGAAGTGTGGAGACATGAATTTAAGTCTTATCTGATCCATAGAACACATTGTTAGTTTCCTTGAAGATCTTTAGATGGAGAGCCAATCTGTAACAGCAATACGTAAAATACAAGCATTGCAGGAAAGGTAAGATGCTAGCAAAATTAAAGCATTACATACAATTGCCAACTTCAAGGTGAGGGCTGGAGTTCTCCTGGAACTACAAATGTTCTTCAGACCACAGAGATCAGTTCTTAAGGAGGAAATGGCAGCTTTGGATGGCAGACTCATAGCATTACACCTCCTCTCCTCCCCTGCCCAGGCACCATCCCCAAATCTCCAGGAATACCCCAAGCTAAAGGCGGCAACCCTAGCATTACACCATAAACAATAACATTGGAAACCAAGAACTGAAAGAGAAGAAAACAAAATCTCTGTAAGCACAGGGAACTAATGATCATTCATTATTATCCAAGCCAAATACTAGCCAGAAGAACATCTTGATCTGGCATCTAAAAGGAGCTCATCATAGGGAGTTCGAGAGGCTGAGGGCTACCACCTGAGGCATTATCTCTGATGTTTCTGCACATCACATGGAAGATAGCTGCAGGACACCAAACAGAGTCTCCACCAAGGAGTCTCCACCAAGTGTTGTGAACGATATGGTTAGAGCAGGCTCTTGCGATATCCATGTCCCAAAGTTTGCTTTAAGAACAAATATAGGTACAATAATTTGACTCAGAAAGTAACAGGGAGCCAACAATTTATAATACAATATTGTTGTAATACACCCTTTCAAAACGCTTATTGAGGTTGGTCTCTGCTTATTCTTAAAGAAGTGCATTCAGAGGCTACGCCTCAAGCTAATATTTCAGTAATACATTGGTGCTTTTTAATGCACTATCAACAGCTGCAGGGCTTGAACCAGAAACTTTATGGCCTGCAGTTCAGACCTTCTTCCTAAGCTGCTTTGGAGCCTGCTTTAATACAGAACAGATATGTAATACCAATTTCCAGGGGTCATTTCCTGCAGGAGTGCACAGGAGCAGAGCTCCGGCAGGAAAGAGCCCAGGGGGCAGGCACATGCAACAAGCCCCACCCCCTGCTCCCAGCAGCCCTCAGTCAGAGCAATAAGCAGCCAGGTAAGTTGCAGAGCCCCCTCCAGCCCCCTGGTCCAAAACAGTCCAGTGGCCCCTTTAAGACCAAGTTTTATTCAGGTACAAGCTCTCCCTCCTCTGCGAGGACAGATCTGCACACCCCCCCCCGAATAGCTAGCAATCCAAAACAGTACAGTGGAGCCTGAGCAGTGGGTGTTGCCTTCTGACACACTTCCGTTGATGTCAGGGGGTGTGGCATATGCAAACAGCTTATGCTAATGAGTTATGCTAATGAGCTCCTGCACCTCTTTTTCTACGAAATGACCCCTGCCAACTTCTGTTATTGGCAGGCAGCATGAAGCTTCTGCATTAGCCATGTGTCAAACCTAGGCTTTTCAGCACTGCCTGGTCAAAAGAGCAGTCTCTTCTGCTAGCTGAACCAGGCCTAGCTCCACCACAGTTCCCCACATCATCACCTGAGCTCAGGGATGGTAGCTCTGCCCTTGGATCCCTTTGTTTTCCACCCTTTGAGTCCTCTGTAGGGGTAGGCCAGTCTCCTGGATGGGACTTGCCCCTTGCCAAATTTGTGCCTTCCAAAAGTTGGCAGCCCTACTTCAAGTCTCAGCTGGGGTGCAATGCCTAACTCTGACACCATCTGCCAACTTGTAGTAACTGATTAAAACAAAAATAAAAAACCTTGCTCTAATAATCCTATTCTGCAAAAAAAAAAAAAAAAAGCCACCAACCCACAGATGTATAAGAAAACCTCCTACCAAAAGACAACTTAATGGCCTGATCCTCTAGGTAAAGGTAAAGGTTTCCCTTGCTTGAAAGCCAGTTGAATCCAACTCTAGTGTCTTCTAATTCCCAGACATCTGAATAAGGGCATGATATCACCAATATGGTGTACCGAGAGCATCAGTTACCACAAGTTAAGGCACCATGTCCAGGAAACAAAGACTGGTTTCTCCAAGATGAGGAATGGGATGAGAACTTTAAACTTAATAGTTAGCAAAGTGTGTATAGGAGAGCCTAATATTGACCCCGGTCAGACGTGCCGGAAAACGCTGGGGGGAAGCGTGGCTATTTGCACCGTCGCATTATGATGCGCCATTATGCCAGTTTGGTGTTGTGGTGTAGTGGTTAAGTGTGTGGACTCTAATCTGGGGAAACTGGGTTTGATTCCCCACTCTTCCACTTGCACCTGGCTGGATGACCTTGGGCAAGCCGTAGTTCTGATAAGAGCTGTTCTTGAAAAAAAGAGCAGTTTCTGTCAGAGCTCTCTCAGCCCCACCTACCTCACAGGGTGTCTGTTGTGGGGAGGGGAAGGGAAAGGAGTTTGTAAGCCGCTCTGAGACACCTTTGGGTAGTGAAGGGTGGGGTATAAATCCAATCTCTTCAAGTCATGCTCCCTTACTAGGATTGGCAACCTCCAGGTGGGGCCTGGAAATCTCCTGCTATTACAGTTGATCTCTGGATGACTAAGATCAGTTCCTCTGGAGAAAATGGCTGCAGAGGTCTCTTCCCTCAATAAACCCTGCCCTCCCTAGGCTCTAGCTGCAAAATCTCCAGGTATTTCCCAACCGAGAGCTGGCAACTCTGTTATCTCTTGTCCTCTCCCTCCAGTCTGACCCAGCTTGGACATTTAATGATCACTCCTCTCGGAGCTCTATAGCACCTTCTTCTCAGGTAGTACTTGCCTTTCTTCAGGGGTTATTGCAGGGCCTTGCTTCCTCTTTAACAAATCCTTTTTCATTTTTAAATGGAAAGCCTTTGATGCAAAAGCAAAGACCCATTCACACATGGCTTCACTCTCATTTGCAAGGTATCTATTCTACCTGCAGGTAGTGAGGCCCAGCATTCATTGAGAACCTTAGCTAAACTATCTGTGTGGGGTTTTTTTAATTAGCAGTAGACTAGAGATTAAATTGGGGACATAATGTTCCATTTTCACCAAGCTGTAGTCTTTTGTATTGTTACATCATGTCAGAGAAAGAGACACAGCCAAGCCTTCATGCATGTCTTTTGATATATGCAAATCTGCCTGGATTGGTACACTTTCAAGAAAGCAGGCTGTGCTGAAGAACTATAATGTCTCTCCATCAAGGGGATTCCTCAGGTATACAAATCCTCTTCATTTGACATTAATCTGCTGTGCTTTGGACTTAGGCCTAAGTATAATAATGGATTCCACTCAACTGTACATTTGCCACTGCAGCTGGCCTTCAGGGAGCCAGGCATTTTTAATTTTTTTTTGCAGTCTTTTTTCCACATTCCCATTCTTCATTCTCATTTCTCCATGCCCAGGCTATATAGCAGCAGCTAAATCTGATGAACAAGCCCTTCTGTAGCAGTTTAGGGAATAGTTATAGCTTTATACATGGAATAAAGTATCTAGCCTATCACTAGAGGAGACCACCATGGGAGGGGGCCAGGATTTGAATGAACCTTCAGTAAAATATCTCTTTGTACTCTTTGTACTCCTTATTTAGCAAATAGCACTGAGCACAGTTTGAAAAAAAAAGTCAGTTTAGGCATATACTTTTTTACATCTCAGTGTCACTGAAGTCAGTGCAATTGCCAAGTAAATATGCTCTTAAAGGGGTTCCCCTGCAAGGCCAAGAAGCTCACTGGGTTACCTACGGATGGTCATTTTCTCTGAGAAAACTGAAAATGAGGATGTAGATGGGTATTTATATCTTTTTTAAAAACTGAATTGTGTAATATATATGCACCAGTCTTGATATCACTTGATGTTTTTCATTAGTTTAAAAATTAACACAACAACCCTTTAATTCCCTTAATTGTGTTTCTTCACTGTCTCACCAAGATTCAACAGACAAGTCTTATTCTGAATACCATAATCAGCCAGTTCCATTAGAATATGTGCTTGCTAAACATATGGAAAACAAGTGGAGGAAAGGATGGCTATATTGGTTCACCAAACTTTTCTATGATCTTTTCCCCACACACAGCACAATTGTGAGAATGATGTTGCCTTTCCTTTTTTTAATTTTTTCTAAGTATTTTTTTTCCAGATACTGAATTCTGGGTTTTTGTACAAAAATGTTGTTACTAGTGATACATTCCTTGTGGAGGATAAAGTAACTGACATAATGCATGGATAGCCTGTGGAAAGCCTTGTGACTTTATATTCCTCAGGAAGTCCTAGAATTAGGTTCTGGACACCACTAAGTCCTTGTTCCAACAAGCATTCAAGATGACATGATCTCTCATGCCAACTTCAATAGATGTTTTCCCATTCATGACCTATATTAACTGGGACACTTCTGCCATTAACAACTGTAGGCCTGAAATCCATACAAAAATCCCCGTCTCCTGAGCAACTCTTACAACAAGAGACTTTCAGCACCAAGATAGACCTCAATCCCTCAATCAGAGCTGCTTATCCTTGCTCACGGAATATGCTAGATATTTATTACAGATCAGGGCCGATTCATTTTTATTTTACTTAATAAGCTCAGGTTTACTTGAATTATTACCTCATTTGCAGAGTGCAGAGGCATCATGATGAAATGTCTTCTTGAACGAAAGAGGCTTTTTTGGTGGATGAGTTAGAAATTCACGATTTGATAGAACACTGATTTCTAGGGCCTTCTTGGGGAAGTAAATGTAATGTATCATTTTGATTAATGGTGGGCTAAAGCCATTTAATCTTGTTTATGGACCATTGTCCTCATGGCACTTGAGCTCATAAAACATTTCACATTCTCTTAATTGCTCAATTAGAACATTTAATCATAAACATTTTCCCCAACCTCTTCAACTAAAGTTCTCTGTTACATCTGAATAGTGCAATTAAAGCTGTTTCTGTTGGTGAAAGATATTGTATAGATATCTATCTATGTAGCACACAGGACACTAAGCTAAGCCTTGGCGAACATCAGTAATGAAAAACAATAAGCTTCAGGTGAAAGGTTTAACCAGATAACTGAGATGTTTGCTTCTTGGAAAAATTTGATCCTGTCCTCTATTGCCACACACAAAAGAATCTCCAGTAGACATAAGAGAGTCACATACCCTTGTGGCATGTGCATACAGGCACCAGATCTGGCCTTTATGGGAAATGGGAGGCTACATGGACCTTCCAGCCAATCCCATGGACCAAGTGGAAGGGGGAGGTCTAGATGTGGATATGAAAGATGTCCAGATTTCCAATAATGGTCTGGTGTGCTGAGTGCTCATCTTTCCCTCACACACATGCACAGCAAAACTCTGGGGACCCCACTTGAGCATTGTGCCTATAAAGAAAAGTCTTTCCAAGCACCTACATTCTGTGGTTCATTAACTGGAGAGGGTAGGGATTGACTTTTCTCCAAGCAAAGCATACACTTTTCTACTGAGCCAGGGCTGTCTTCGGCCCCAGCTACAATTTCACCATGAACCTCACTGGGAGCTCCTTGGCTAGTTATTCTGTTATAATCTAGAAAAGCCGTTCCCACAGCACTCACCAGCTCCCACATGCTTACTGAAAAATCTCCAGCAACATACAACAATGCTACAGAACAATTTAAAATAAGGTACTGGAAATATATCAAGCTGCAGCTTTGCTCTGCTTATCTAGAGGCCTTTGCAATATATAAGGTTGCTTAAGTTCTTAACGGACTCCATGGCACAGCAAAACAACTGCCATGAGTCTTTGACACTTTATAGTAACGGGAGGATTTCCTGCAAGGGTGCTGATAGGTTCCAATCAACTCAACTCACATCATGTCCTTAGCTCCAGTTCTTTCTCTCACGGTTCACACTTGGGTGAAATGCTTTCAGCCAAAAAAATAAAGAATTATCTCAGGGAAACTTTTTGCTTTTCAAGGAGAGCGAAGAAACCCTTCCACAAGAAAAAAATGAAAGTATGTTTTTTCTTTCTTCTTCTTTTGAGGTCTGAAAAAAAGAATAAAGCCCATTGAGCTTCGCCGCTGTGAATATTCATCTTCTCTTCGTAGCAGTAGCAATTATCATGTGTCCGAATGTATTATCGATCATCTGATAACAAATGCATGTTTCATCAGCTGTAGGGCTTCATTTATTTTCTGCTGAGCTTTGTCGTTCCCCATCTGTCTATCCATCCCTTTTCCTTGCCAGCTCCTTTTCTATTGCTGTTTTGGAGTCTTCTTTCCCCCATTCAATTTCCCTCTTTTCTCACCATTCCTATCCACCTATTTATTTCCTTCCTTTCCTGCTCAGCAGTTCTTTGGAGCTATGGTAAATCCTCCGGGATTTTGGCATAGCTACTGAAATTTCAATAGGCTTTCTCCTGAGTCATGAACTCTGGGAAGGAAGGAAGGAAGGAAGGAAGGAAGGAAGGAAGGAAGGAAGGAGCAGCAGCCAGAGCACCTAGAGGGGTGAGAAAAGCAAACATTACCTGTTAACTAAGGACTCCACTGCCACCAAACAGAACCTGAACCACCCTGCAATGGAGACCAGATGAGGAAAATGTCCACCCTCCCACCCCGGAGATCGACATCCAGTGTTGTCCCACTTGGGTGAGGGTGATTCTCCAGGCTTTTCTACAAACTGTACAATGAGCAAAGCAATGGTAAACAGAACATTTAGAAGGCTGGGAAGAAGGACTAGACATAACAAACACACTACCACTAAAGCTGCTGCAGCTGTGTTATGGTATGATGTGATTGCACTAATTTGTTTTTTTATTGTAAACCACCTTGGCAGTTGCTGTAGCTGAAAGGCATCTATGTATATAGGAAATAAACCTTACAAACTGCTTTTGAAAGTGCCCCGCCTGCAGACATACATACTGCCGAGGAACTAATGCTCTCATGTGCACTGGGGCCCAGTTTGGTTCTGTAGCATAATGTAGGGAGAGGAGAGACTTCAGCCTTCTCCCCTGCATAGTTTTCCATGCCAAATAGCTGCAGAGGGCCTGTTTGCCCTGCTTTGCTTCTAGTATTGCCATTTTGGGGTTGAGAAATTCCAGGAGATTTGGGTGGGTGGGGGGATCCAGGGGAGGAAGGGGTTTGGGGAGGGGATGGAGCTCAGCAGGGTATAATTCCATAGAGTCCAACTTCCAAAGCAGCCGTTTTCTCTACAGCAACTGATCTCTATAGTCTGGAGATAAGTTGTAATTCCAGGAGCTCTCCACGTCCCACCTGAAGGCTGGAAACCCAATGTGGGGCTCAATACACTGCAGTCAGTATACATTTGCACAACAGGGCAAGCAAGCCCCCTTCACAGCCATATTGACTTAGGAAAACAGCCCAGGAGGGGAGGCAGAAGCCCCATCTCCATCCACACCATGCTCCAAAGCTATATCACTCCCCACAATGGAGGAGGTTGATTATAGGTACTCGGAAGCAAAGACACTCCAAGTACACTCAGGCCCCTGCCACACGGGGGGGAATAGCACGGGCAAAGTGCGGCTTTCTAAAGCCGCACCAAAAGAGAGACGCGGCAGTGGGATCACGTAGATCCCCTGAGCCACCGTGTACTTCCTCCCTGGCACAATCAGATGCCGGGGGGAAGCCACTGAAGAAAGAGCGCGACAGCCGAACTGCGCATGTGTGCGCATGTGCAGTTTGGTGGGGAACCTGGATTGATCCGGACGACAGGCGCGGCGGCGATCCCACGGCCGCGCTTGCAGCGGTGCTTCAGGTAAGTCCTCCTCTGTAGGAGGTTCTTTTTTGCAGCGGGTTTTCCGGGTTTAGGGATGGATCGGGGACGGGTGCGCGCCGCTTCCCAGATGTTGCGGTGAGATCGCACCCATTTGCTGCGCCCCCGATCCGTCCCTTTCCCGGGCCAAAGTCTCCCATATGACCAGGACCTCAGAGACCTAAGCACTGGAAATGGGATCCAACTCTGTAACCCTAGCTCAAATGAAACCCTGAAAATTGATTTTGGTGGTACTCATTTCAAAGAAAGCATGCTCTGGACTGCAGCCTTTGCAACAGTATTAGAGAACCACAGAAGTTTCCATTTCATTCATATCCACCCCACATATTCATAGTGCTGGAAGATTAGAAATAAAATATAATCACTCTGAAAGTAGATATATTAATATTTATTTAGCCTTTTATATTCTACATGTAGCCAGAATTTAATTTTGCCCTGAAGTACTCATTGGGGTGTTTTTCGTCTTTAATCCTTTCCCCCCCAAGTCCTAATTTGAGATTCGTTTGAATGTATCCATGCACCTTTAGACCAAGCTCACTGAAGCATATATACCCCCTCTAATGAATTGTAAGACACCAGTGTATACACAGCCAGAAGTCCCTGACTTTTGTAGGACATATATTAGCACTGATTTATAAATTCAATAGTCAGGTTCATTGGCATGCATAGAGTCAAGGGACCTTTGTTAAACTAGGACATTTGATTATAACTGTTTGAGTAGCTGTGCATTGAGAAAAGTGCCCTTTTTAATGTCAGGAAATTAGAAATATTTTAATGAATTAGACTTGCCAGCATCTATCAAACCGTTGGGAAAAGGTCAGTATTTAAAACTTGCTATTTTAATGCACTACTACCTTGCCACTTGCAATTCCAAAGAAAGCTGCCCCTCTTAGAAAAGCAAACCAACAGCAAGATTCTAAGGTCCCAGGTCATAACTATCAACAAAGTCCAACCTCCCAAGGAAACTCATCATGTTATTCAAAAGGTGCAATGAGCACAATACACACAGGAAAAACCGCCTAGTCTAGCTTCATCAAACAATGCTTTCATATAATACTACCACTCCCTAAAAATATCTCTCCAATGCAGCCCTGAATTCCATGGTAACACGCTCATCTATTAAGCTAGCACTTACAGTGCTTCTGAGGTACCAGTAAATGGTGTTGGGAGAAGATGCACAAGTTTCCTCTAGGGGTGTTCATTGCAAAAAAATATATTTTTTTTTTCAGTTTCAGGTTCAGGTTTTCTACATGGCTTGCTTTTTGTTCTGATGGAAGTGGGGGCTGTTTTCATTTTTAAGGATTATTTTGAGGCACTTCCGGGGGTTCAGGAGTTTTGGCACCTGAAAAACATGACCTGTAGAAAAAGATGTAACTTGAGATTAAAATGGAATCTTCTCCCCCCCTTTGGCTCTCTAACTGAAAAGGGAAGGAAGGTATGATTTACTGGCTCTCTGGGGCTGCATTAGAGCTGCTGGCCCTTCCTTTTGTGTAATGCAGAGCCCACCTGGGCCCTGACAGCTGGCCAAGACTTTGTGAGGCTCCAAAAGCCTTTGCAGCCAGTAGCCTGCACTAGAGTTGCCAACCTCCAGGTGGTGAGTAAAAGGAAGGGATCACAGTTGTAGGTACATACCAGAAAACAAGGAAATACTGTGATAAAAATAACATTTAATAATTCATGTAAACATCAATATGTATATCTATTCAAACATGACAATTTTGCTTAGGAAATTCTGACATATTCAGGGAAAAGTCCAACATCATGATATCCTCCATGAGCATCCGGTTTTATACTCATTTCATTAGTCTTCCTCAGGAGTAATCCTCTAAGGTTGGAAGGTGTAACCTCTTGATACAGCTTAACTTCTTATGCAGTTTAACTTCTTTTTTTTTACTGTCTTGCATTTATTGCAGCTGAAATTCTTTTTCAAAATATCCTGAAACAAACATGGTTATTGAGATTGGAAAGAGACATGCGGCTGAATGGAATATAGTGTTGTAATATTTTTAAATCATTTTTAATTTGAATGATTTAAACTTACTTCCCGTTCCATTAGGAGCAAGCCAGTTTAATTTCTAGAAGTAGCAGCCAGTCCACTATTTTTATCTGGCTAGAAGCCTTCTTATATTCAAATTGGCTGGCAATTGCTCTCTCTCTCTCTCTCATGTAGCTGGCTCAGTCGCTCTCAGGATGGGAGTAGCATCTCAGTCATCTTTTCTGTCTGGCTAGGAAGCCTTCTTTTTAATCACAAACTGCTCATAGAGGATATCATGATGTTGGACGTTTCCTTGAATATGTCAGAATTTCCTAAGCAACATTGTCACGTTTGAATAGATATACATATTGATGTTTACATGAATTATTACATGTTATTTTTATCACGGTATTTCCTTGTTTTTTTTGGTATGAACCTCCAGGTGGTAGCTAGAGATCTCCCGGGATTATGACGGATTTTCAGGCAACAGAGATCAGTTTGCCTGGAGACAATGGATGTTTTGGAGGGTGGACTCTATGATATTTTATACCCCAGTGAAGCCCCCCCCCCAAAAAAAACACTCCAGCCTCCTCAGGCTCCACCCCCAAAATCTCCAGGCATTTTCCAACCCAGAGCTGGCAACCCATGCTTGCACACTGGCCCAGCAGCCATTCTCTGGCTGTCAGGGCCTGGGCAGCCTCTACCTTCCATAGAAGGAAAGCCCTGAAGCTGCAAGGTAGCTCCGAAGAGCCAGTAAGTCATGCCTTCCTTCCCTCTTTTCTTAAAAGAAAAATTAAAGGACCATGGGAAGGGGGGAGTCTGAAATCTGAAAATATCACCAATATTCCAATAGACAACTTTTCATTACTCCTGGAATTCTGGGAGCATTTGTTTTTATTCAGATATATCCAAGTTAGGGTTGCTAACTTCCAGGTGGAACCTGGAGATCTCCCAGAATCACAACTGATCTCTGGATACCATTGCCAGCTCCCAGATTCGGAAATTCCTAGAGATTGCAAGTGGAGGGGTGGGGGATCAAACCCTGTTCTCCCAGATTAGAGTCCACACACTTAACCACTACACAGTGCAAATATTGAATGGGTATGGTTAGTTGCCATTATTTCCTTGTTTACTTGAAGATTCCCCATCTTTTAGTAAACAATAGAGTTTCCAGGTAGTAATCTAGATGTACCTTTAAATACTACAGTGCAGCTGGAGGTGAGACAGACATTGATCCCCCCCCCCCAAGGACAACAACTCGGTTCTGTAGGATTTACTTCCAAGTAAGTGTATAAAGGGGTTTCAACCCAAATCATCTACAGTTTCTACAATTATCCACTCTAGGGGATGCCAGCCCCCAAGTGGGGGTTGTATAGCACCTGGAATTAGAACTGATCTCCAGATGATATCAGTCCCTCTGGAGAAAATGGATGCTTGTGAAGGTGGACTCTATAGTATTGTACCCCACTGAGGTCCTTGTCATCCCCATATCTGCTCCCCTATTTTTTACTACTGTAAATAACTAGGATTTCAAATGCGTTGCACAGAAGGCAAGGAAAAGAGACAAATCACAGGACAGGGGGGGAAACTGTGACTGCCACATTCCTGATAATCTGAGAATTTAAAGGTAAACACAGATCTCTGGGTTGTGACCCATTAACGAAGTAAAAGGATGCCAGGATTCCCCTGGTCACACTGGGGGAAAAGGTGCTGCTGAAGTGCGGCTTTTTTGAGCCGCATCAAAAGAGACACATAGCGGCGGGATCAGACAGATCCCCCAAGCCGCTGCGCAGTTGCTTCCTGGCACGATCAGATGCCGGGGGGGAAGCCACAGATCGGTGAGCAAGGCAGCCCTCTGCGCATGTGCGTGCCTGCGCAGTTTGGCCGGGGGGCTCAGATGCTGCCAGAGACGGGTGCGCCGGCAATCCCACGGCCGCCCCTGCTGCGGATTTTCAGGTACGTAGTGTTTTCTAGGGCATTTTTTATGCGCAGTTTCACCCGGAAGGGACGGATCAGGGACAGGTGCGCTCCGCTTCCCAGATGTTGTGGTGTAATCACGCCTGCTTGATGCACCCCCAATCCATCCCTCTCGCGTGGCAAATCCTCCCGTGTGACAAATCCTCCTTAGTTAAGAACTAGTAGGAATCACCATGCATTGTTTTCCCACATTAGATATAAGGCCTTCTCCTCATTCATGTCCAGCACGGCAGGAGCCATTGGAGTACAGAACAACCTCACACTGCAGGTATATCCACATAAATAGTGCAGCCTCAAGGGCAGGGCAGAGGAGACGTTATTCCCACCACATCTTATTCTGAGGACATGTATCTACCAACAATATCAGCAGACCGTGATGGAATGGATTCTTACCACCGCATAAAATTGTCTTTCTCATAAACACTACATATGGACCATTTTTAGAGTGAAGGATACCCAATTTTTCTAAATTAAAAAAAAGAGCCTGACATGCTGTACCATGGTAACCAAATCCTATGCTATAAAAAAACTGATTTCAGCAACTGTTTCTAAATGATGCATACGAAGCACAATGGCCATGTCTGCTTCTGTTGCTTTATTTACAGTACAATCCTAAAAACACTTTCCTGGGATTAAGTTCAAATGAATAGCCTCGAGGAGGATTCTGTGTAGACCTATTTAGGACTGCACCTTTAATCTGTTGTTGCACATCATGGGGGCTGAGTACTGACAATACAATCCTAAACAGAATTGCATCCTTCTGAGCCCATTGAACCTAATGCTCTTGGAAGAGCATAATTCTGCTTTGGACGGCTTTGATAGGCTATGCAAGTACCCACTCAAGGCACTGGAAATCTTGCTTCATCTGCTCTCTAGGATCAAACCCAAACCGACTAGAAGCATTCTTTTTTAAAACGTGCGTTTCACTCTGGCTTTTCCTAACTGAGCTTCTCAGTCTTCTACCTTCCTTGCTATTTTCCCCTAATGCATATTTTACCCTTTGTAGGAAGCAACCCTAGATAGTCCCACTTCCTTATTACGGTTTTATAAGTATCTGTAACCCTACAAAATACAGATACTCCCCCCCCCCCAGGTCTTCATTCAGGTATCCATTGACAAGTTTTATTCTACGTGTGGCACATCTATTGATCAGAGTTCCTAAACCAGAATCACCTATACTTTCCTTAGCTTATTGTATCCACTCCTCTCACAGGGTTGCCAGATCCCTTGGTCCCATGGGGGTTTCTTGATTGGGGGGCGTCTTTTCTGCCGCTAGCCAGCTGGCTGGTGAGCAGAAGCCTTGCCCCCAAGAGCAACCACCTGGCAACCCCATTACAAGATTTAAAAGTCCCTGCCCCCTCCAGTAACACCCCCCAAGGTTCCCTACTGGGGACTTGGAGGGACCTGGCAACCCTGCTCTCACTGGAGTTGGCAAAGGCACACAAAGGGAAATCTCATCAGATGCGAAGTATGGGGACAGCCTTACCAGGAGCAGTTCTATGGTTTTTTATCCACCCTTCTTTCAAAGAACTCAGGTTTCTCCCCTCATTTTATTCTCAGAACGACTCTGTGACGACCACCAGCAATCTTCCTGTATGTAAGGCTTGAAGACATTTTGGCCTCGGTCACACTGCAGGAAAAGCCGGGGTGGAAGTGCGGCTTTTTAGAGCCGCAGCAAAAGAGAAGTGTGGCAGCGGGATCAGACAGATCCCCCGAGCCGCCGCGCATATGCTCCCCAGTGTGATCAGATGCGAGGGGGAAGCCACGAACAGGAGAGCAAGGTGAGTCAGCTGCGCATGTGTGCGCATGTGCAGTTTGGCAGGAGGCCTCGCATGCTGCGGGAGACAGGCGTGTCAGCAATCACATGGCCACCCGTACCACGGATTGTCCAGTAGATAGTAGTGTTTTGCAGGGGGGGGGGTTACTCCGCATCTTTGGCCGGAAGGGACGGGTTGGGCGCGGGTGTGCGACACTTGCCAGATGTCGGCATCTGATCGCACCATTTTAATCCATCCTCAATCCGTCCATTCTGCGGGGCAATTCCTCCCGTGTGACCGGGGCCTTTGTTTCAGTTTGTCTGAGGAAGTGTGCTTGTGCACAAAAGCTTACCCCTTAAATCAAACTTCATTGGTCTTACAGGCGTCATTGGACTCAAACTTTGTTCTGCTGCTTCAGACCATCATGGCGACCCACCTGATTGCTACAAGGTCATCCAATAACCGTCATGACTGAGAGAAGCTATGAACCCCCTGTAGCAGTCCAGGATTCTAAAACTATATCACATTGGCTCTTTCAGCTCTTAAATGTGCAGCAATCCCTTTAGGGCCTTATCCAAAGACAACTAATGAGCCTGGTAATGGCAGATTTGGCAATGGAGGCAGTAAGAATCCATCAGACACTGAAGATGCTCTCAGTGTATTTTCCTGGAGAGCTCTGAAGCCCCAGGAGAAATCTATCATTTGTATATAGAGCCTTGTTCAGCTAATAGTCTTGCTTCAAGGCCACTGAAACAACTGTGTGGGACGACAGATCGAGGGCCCTCATCCTTCTCCACATAATCCAGTGGCAAGTGGTTTTGCTTGACCTTTCCCCATCTTCCAGGAGTACATAGGGTTGCCAACTCAGAGACGGGAAATTCCTGGAGATCTTTGGGGTGGAGCTGGGGAGGGTGGGGTTTGGGGAGAGACCGTGTCAGAGTATAATGCCATTGAATCCACCTTTCAAAGCAGCCATTTTTCCCCAGGGGAACTGATCTCTGTAGCCTGGAGATCAGTTGTAATTCTGGGAGATCTCCAGCTACCACCTGGAGGCTGGCAACCCTAAGTGGGGCCGGATGTGACCCAGAGGCCACCAGTTGCTGACTCATGATAAAGAGACAACAGAGAACATCATAAGCAAACTGCTTAGAAATATGATTAAAAAACTGTTTTGTTTACAAAATCAGATACATCATTAAGCAGCTCCCCTCTCCCACACACACCAAAGATGAGGTTCCAACAGGATGCTCTCAACAATCCCTTCAGTTATCCAACCAGAAGTGAAGTGTTGCATGTAAGCTGCATGAGAAGGTTCTGACGAACATCCAGGAAGAGCCTAACCCATCTCCCCTGGTATGTTTAACAAAGCACACAACTATAACCAGATGTCTGTGATGCGCTCTATGCCTTTCCTGAGACACAGCCTACAATATGCCCACTTAACAAATCATATTGTTTTGGAAAGCTACAGAAGTGTTGACTTTCTGAAGATAATGAGGCTTTGACCTTCTGAAGATAATTTGGAGAAATTATCTTCGTTGTTGTAGATTTTCCGGGCTGTATGGCCGTGGTCTTGGCATTGTAGTACCTGACGTTTCGCCAGCAGCTGTGACTGGCATCCTCAGAAGTATAACACAGAAAGATAGTGTCAATGTGAGAAGAAAAATGGTAGGCAGGTAATTTATATCTACTCAGGAAGGTGGGGTAGGGCTGAGTCATTATCTTGTAGGAGTGCCCCAGGCTGTGAGGTGCTAATGGAGGTTCTTTTGCCTTCAACAACATATTGCTTTGGAGCAACTTTCAGGGAGGGGACTAGAAAGATGAAGAGCGAGAAAGACTCGCTAGAACAATTAAAAAGGAAATTCTGCTTTTGGGTTTGAAAATAGATGAAGTGAACACGACTAAAAAGACTTTACTTTGGTACTTAATAACAACTGCGAGAATGTTGTTTGCACAATTTTGGAAGACAGAGAAAGTACCAGAGATTGAAGATTGGATACAAAAAGTTCTGTTCATGGCTGAAATGGACAAAATTACAAAAAAGTTGAACGGCAAAGAAGATGAGGTATTTTTCGAAGAATGGAATGACTTTAAAATTTATCTGGAGAAGAACTGGGATGTGAAACAAAATTTAATGTGTTTATATCAATATTAGGTTAAATGATGTTATCTTAAATCTGTAATGATAAGAAAAATGATATAATTGATGATATATAGTAATGTGGAGGGTAAGGGGGAAGCATTGCGGGAAGCCACAGGAGGGAGGGGAGGAAAAGGGTATGGGTGAACAATGGAAAATTGGAAATGGTTAAATGTAAAACTCGTATGGAAAATAATAAAAATTTGTTTACCAAAAAAAAAGAAAAGGTCAATATAACTTGGCAACATAATAATAAAAAAAGAACCAGTAGGCTGCCAGGTTCACTTGCAAGCTTATTTTAAGGCCGATAGGTCAACTTCAACCTGTTGTCATTTCTCTCAGCTCCCGTGGTGCAGAGGACTGAACAATGTTGGTAACTACCTCATCTGCCATCTGCTTATACAGCTTGTTCAGTCATGGAAGGCACACTGACATCTTTCTCATCAGACGTACATGAAGCAGTGCATTTCTACATGCATCCCAAAGCCACTTATCTCAGATTCCTTTAGTGCAGTCACACTGACAATAAGGGCTATAACAGCACTGGTCCTCTCAGCACTCTTGCAAAGCCAGATGTACTATGTATGCAAAATAGATACACGACAGAAAACTTATCCGTGTTGACTCAACTGGTAATGCTGACAACTGTGCCATCATGTGAGCTGATGGATTAGTCCTTAGAGAAGCGAACGGAATTAAACAGTCTTTAGATTGCATATCAGGCCCAAAAAAATAATAATCAACAGGTGAAGCTTTCTTCATCTGTGTTTGTCATTGGCAAGGAGAAAAATATGTTGTCCCTTTAACATTTACATTATGTTTTGTCTACCATTCCCACTGAGACTCAAAACAGATTACCCAGTGTTAAGTCAATACAATCAACAGGATGGGACATCCAATAAACAACGCAATAGGATCTGGATTGCAGAAATTTGAAACCAAGCAGAAATCTGTACAGAGCTGAAGCAAAGCATAAGCATTAAGTTGACATGTTAAACAATGCAGAAATTGCATGGTAGGCAACAGCAACAAGCAGCATGTACTATACATAGTAGTATAGTCCACGGTCCCTATCCAATGTTCCCTCTAAACTGTGAAGTCCTGTGAACAAAAAATCTACTTTGTGAGCTACTGGCATTAAAGTTGTGAGCAAGCAATTTGGCTACTGCATAAATTAGTTTGCTCTGGAGCCATCCTTTCTGAGCTAAGACCAGGGCTCTAGTCGGGGGGGAGCTCTCAGGTACGGAGCTCCGGAAGAGACCCTCTAGGGGGCGGGGCGGTCACGTGGTGAAGCCCCGCCCCCTTCTTTACCCCGCCCTCTGCTTCGATCCTCATTCCGTTTGGGAATGAGGATGAAGCAGGAGGGGAAGTAGCCGGGCCTTCTGACACACTTCCGGTGATGTCAGGCGGTGTGGCCTTCTGTCACTTCCGGTGATGTCAGGCGGTGTGGCCTTCTGTCACTTCCGGTGATGTCAGGGGGCGTGGCATATGCAAATAAATTATGCTAATGAGTTATGCTAATGAGCTCCGGCAGCTCTTTTTCTACAACAAGACCCCTGGCTAAGACAAAAACATGTGAGCAGGAGGCTAAAAAACTGTGAGCTAGCTCACACTAACTCAGCTTAGAGGGACCCTATCCCTTTATCAAAGCATCTTCCAGCCAATTTTGTTACAGTACAGCCTTATTACCTGTGTAATTGAGACTTAATAGGATGATAAATTACCTCCATGCCACAAAAAGTTTCAGCTGCTAATTTTCACACATTAAGGCTCTATTAAAATGGGAGGAAATTTTTCTCTGGGCAACCCTGTTCTCATGTTTGTATATATGTCCAACTAGACATGAGTTTTGATTGTTCTGGATTTGTGAACTGCCACAGACTGGTTCAAATCCAATAAAGCATCAACAGGATGCCAATTGTCCCCATATCCTTCTCTGCTCCTGCAGTCCCTTCCAACCCTTCTTGGAAAGACCTTTCTGGGAGTATGGAACCTGCAGAGAGGAAATGCCACATAGGCCATGAGGGGGCCGCAGTGAGGAGAGTGAAACTGCTGTTCTGTGGTGTAGAAGCCAGAGTGGCAGGCTAGGATCTGGGAGACATTGATCTGGATTCCTACTCCGCCATGAAAGCTCACTGGGTGTCCTTGGGCTAGTCATGGTCTCTCAACCTAACCTATCTCACAGGAATGCTGTGAAGATAACATGCAAGGGGTATAATTATGTTTTAAGCCAAGTTGGGACTCCATTGGTGAGAAAAGCAAGGCATAAATATCTAAAGCAGGAGTGTCAAACATAAGGCCCAGGGGCCAGAACTGGCTCATCCAGGGCTCTTATGCGGCCCACAAGCAACTGGTGCAAGGGAACAGAAGACTGCTTTGGGGGGGGGGGAGTGGGCAGAGCCACTCCAATTGTGGATTCAGTGGAACAACCTTGTCTGCAGCAGCTGAGAAGTGTGGGAGTGTCTGCCCAGGGCTGCACCGCTGGCTCTCCAATCCACCCATGTAAGTTTTCCCTTGCACTCTCCCCCCCCCCCCCCCACCTCCTAGGGCTTGGCGTGTGGGAAACATCAACTCAGAGCTTACCAGCTGCTGTCCTTTGTACAGTTTATATCTCCTGTACCTGGCATCACATTTTAGGGCACACATGGCCCAGCCTGACAAAGTGACATTTATATCAGATCCAGCCCTCATAACAAATGAGTTTGACACCTTTGATCTAAAGAAATAAATGTGCCAGTGGTACAGGCAAGTCTTGTAACCCCTGAAATAAGCTTTCTGGGCATCAGAAGACAATAGAGACTAATGTGGGGGATTCCATACATCTTTCACCGATGCATCATCATATACAAATCTGCACTTTGTTATTCTCCTTTTAAATTCCATATTGTTCTTCTCTACAGTGAAGCTGCAAACTGTAACTCACAAAGTGAACAGATTTCAGCTGATGGCCATATATATTATGAATCCGTCCTTAGTGTCTGATCTCTTAGTCAGAGCCTGGATACACACTGTCTGCAAATATATTTATTTTCAGAAACTAACAGGGCCAAGGAAACTTAGAATTACCTGTTCTAAGAAAAATAATGTTTACTTCTTCCAGAACACAATCAGTAAAACTTAACATTTCAAATAATTAGGGGGAAAGTTTCATTCATAATGCATACAATTGGGAACAGCAAAGAGGCATATATAAAGAAAAACTGGCTTCTAGATTGCCTCCTCCCAAATGATGAAGTTAGCAATCATATGTGATCTCCAAAACAGCTGTTTCAGTATGGAAGCAACACTAACATTACAAAAGCTTTTAACTTTAGGGCATCTGTTAGCAACATGCTTCACAACATTCCTTCTCCTAATTGTAACTTCTACATTATCTCATTGTTATCTATGGAAGCAAAAAACCCCACAAGCCCTTATTTTGTGCAATCAACAAGCTTTTGTTCCATAAAACACAAGCACTTAAATTCTACTCAGAGTACTACTATGAACACTACCTTGAAATAGCTTTTATTTCTCATGGCTCGAGTTCACTAGCTGTACTTTCATTCCAGCAACACCTGGAGGTAATCAACAGGCTGAAATTGGTGGGAAACCATATTCAAAGGAGGAGCGACTGTTTCCTTTCAAAGGGCTGCCTGCTCCCCCCCCCCTCCCCGGGCCTGTTGGTAACTTTGCTTGGAGATGGGATAAATGCAGAAATTAAGTTTCTTCTATGCATAGCTAGCTTGCCTACTTTGTAGACTAGAGATAGAAGAAGAGGCTCATTCAGGGTGGGGGAGGGATACTCAGGCTATGGCTTACATACAATCAGGGCTTTTTAGCATATTAGGCCACATCCCTGACAGTGCAGCTTGTTAGCATATTAGGCCACGCCCCCATGCTTTCCCTTGGCTTGCCTGGGCGCCCCGCAGCTTCAGGGAGCCTGGGCAAGCCAGCCCTTGGACAGGCATGGGGAGGCATTTAAATTCCTCCTTGATCTTTCCAGGGCCCCCCCGGCCCACCCACCTCGGAGTTGCCCATGGGGGGTCACTCTCCAGGCCTTCCCTCTGTAGCCATGCATGCAGAGCTTTTGTCTGTAGTGGGCATGGCCAACTCTGAAGCCAGCCGGAATTCCGTTTCTGTGCATTCCTGCCCCAAAATAACCCTGCATACAATATTAGCCTGGCTGGCTGGCTGGCTCCCTACAGGGTAGAGAAGCAAAGGTTTTGCTTGCATGTACTGGCTAGCAGACAGAGCAGTAGCAATTAAGGAAACTAGGCTTTGCCAATGGAGTCAGACAAGACACCGTGCTTTGCAGACTAAGAGATGGGGACAGAAGCAGAGTTAAGTTCTCCATCTCTATAATAGTAAAGTACCAACACACACACTTGAGCAAAGAAGAAATCTCACGAGAGTTTGAGGAGCCCTGTAAAGCATGCAGAGCAATTGCCCCAGTATTAGAAGAAGAGAAACTTAGTGGCTTTGGCTCCAGGGTTTGGGATGGAGTGACCAGGGTTGCCAACAGCCTTGGAGGAAAATGTCCTGTCTCCTTAATAAGAGACTTGAGGTGTGGAACTGGGCAACTGAAGCTTTTCATGCCATAGAGGTTAATCAGCTGGTGCATATCATCCCTATTAAAGGGACAGAACACTGCCCCCTAAACAACCCTGGGAGACAGTGATATGTGGTGAGGCTCAGACAGATTATGTACATGTGAGTCTGGGGTGAATGAAACCATCTCGTATTTTCTTTGGTTATGTACTGGTTGTCCCTTTGAGAGATCTGTGGATACAGCGGTGATGGTTTCTAATGTTTCCCTTGTTTCTATGTCTTCCCTGCTGGCTTATACTGATCCTGGTGTTACTTTGGCTGTGGCCAAATTTCTGGTGGCAGTGGCTTCTAGGTGAGGATCAAAACAGAGGATGGTGTTTGTAAGACTGGTTCTGTCCAAGACCACTGGGTCTCAGCTAAATCTACTGAGAAACTTATTTCCATATGAAGCCCCATTAAGAAGTTAGGGTTGCCAAGTCTATTTACCTTGATGGCGGGGGAGCCTCGCCGAACTCCGGGAGCCATAGGTGGACATGCGCGCACCGCCAGCACGTCACCGGAAGTGACGCGCAATGTTGATCACGTTGAGGGCGGGGGCCCGATCGTCGGAGGGAAAACCATAGAGTTTTCCCTCCAATGATTGGGGCCATGCCCCCAACATGATCGGCGTGGTTGTGTCACCTCCGGTGATGCAGCCACGCTGCACTTCGGGGGGCGGAGTTCCCCCCCCCCCGAGGCCCGATTCCACGGTGGCAGAAATCGGGCCTCCAAAGTGGGGGTTTACCCGCCCCCCACCCCCACTTGGCAGCCCTATAAGAAGCAAAGATGTGAACTAAAGCCAAATGGCTCATTTCTACTTGTATCCTCTGCTGTGTTAAAAATGCTACAGATTTCGACATGATTCATAATAGGCAGAAATGTAGTGAAGGATATAAGAGCTTCCTAATGTTTGGGACTGAAGTAGGTGGCAGACAGGAGGACATTTTGACCTATAGTAAATATTACTACAGCTTCTGCTCATTCTCCTGCCAAGTGTTTCAGGAGATCATGAAAAATTAAGAGAAACTAACTTATTAGTTTTACACACTAGGGTTACAAGACCCTCCGGTGGAGGCAGGGTCCCCCACCACCAGGGCCTACCCCCAGGCAGAGATCAGCTGGCCGGGGGGGGGGGAGATAACTTACCAGGAGAAAGGAGAAGGCCTAGGCCTTATCACTGGAATTGCACAGGAAGTGACTTCATCACACCAGCAGTGTCCAGGCAATGCTTGGATATTTGGGAAAAAACTCTATGTTAGAAGCCAGTTTTACCCTAGAGTGCCCAAATACCAGAGCTTTGCCCAGATGTCACTGATGTGATGATGTCAGTTCCTGTGCGATGCTGGTGATGATGCCTAGGCCTCTTTCTCTTCTTAATTCCCCCCATCCCCCACTGGTTGCCACCTGGCAACCCTATTACACACTGAGTATTAAAAACCATGATTTAACTGCATTTTTACGGTTGATAAAAATTGCCAGGACAAAGAGGAAATGAATTTTAGCATGCCATTTATCAACATAATTCATTTTTGACTAACTGGAAAGCTGATGCCAAACACTATATCCTGCCAGCTCTAACGTTTTGCTGCACAATTGTGATGTCTGTGTTGTTTGGTATGGAATGGTTCTGTTATGTGCATGTGAGCAGTGTTGCCTTGTAATTAGACTTTGCTAAGGCCTACCTTCTTCTGTGGAAGGTCCAGCCACCGAGGCCTGAAACTAAAGTCAGAGGGCTGGTAAAAATTTAAAATGTGTCACTTTAGTGGCAGAAATTGCAATGGACATGCATCCACTGAAGGATATCCAGCTGTCCTCGACTTGAGCCAGGGCCTTTTCAGCCCTGGTGCTGGTCTGGTGGAACTCTCTGCCTAATGACATCTATGCCCTGTGGGACCTAATGGTTGATGTTAATGGCACAGTAAAAAAGGTACAACACTGCCATAGAGAGGGGGGATTTCATGGAAGCTGCTCCACTGTGTGAACTAATACCAAGTTAGCTTCCAAGTCTCTAGCTTGTTAATGAGTTTATTGAATCACTCCCATAAAGAATCTCATTTGCACTCTTGGGTCTGTTGGGAGTCCATTCTGAGAGAGAGAGAGAGAGAGAGAGAGAGAGATGCGAACATTTAGAGTTCTGTGTGCTGAAGCTTTGCTGGCAAGAAAATACCTGATATCTTGCTTGGCATGTGCTGCTCTAAGGTTTAATTAAATTTTATGGCACTTTTAATGTGCAAAATGTTTAAATCCATATCTCATTATAGACAGTGCTTCATATCACTAGGACCCAATGAAGTAGGTCATTTTGATTGCTGTTTTAAAAAGCAGGGGTTGTACGAATACCCGTTTTGGTGTTGTCGTGTTGATTTCTGTTGTAGTTTAGTTGTGAGTCTTTTCCTTTCAACCTGGTCTTCCCAATTTGTTTGTTTGTATGCCACTGTATTATCATTTAAAAAAAAGTTTTATGCCATTGACAAAAACATAGTCATCAGTTCAATAGCAACAATTCTGCATTTTATTAGAAAGGTTAAGGGTGGCATTGACTACAGTTTCTCCATCAGCAGGGAAGAATTAAGGGCTTTTTACGTGGTATAGTAATGAAATTCAGTAACATCCCTGTTAAAGAATGTAATAATATACGGAAGACACTTCCATTTATTCTTCTTAAAATAAAATGGACCTTCAAGCGCCAGGCCACTGATGCAGAGTGGTGTTCTATGTCTTCTGGAAGGCCATCAAAGATGGTGCTTTCTGATCCAGTCCTGGTCCCCATTTTACACAGAGAAACCAGGAGTGGACACCAAAGGAGGGGACACCAAAAGGAGAAAGTGCTGTGAGCAGGGCAACTGGCATATTTCTCTTCCCTGCTGCAGACTAGACATGATGTCTTCTCACCTATTTGTCTGATGAAGCTCCTACACATTTATCTGTTATGCAGTAGGTGGAGATATAACAGATGTGACTTTTTCCATGATGGAAATGCAATAATGCGAACCCTGAACATAAAATATTTGACAATTGTGTCATGGGAGCCCTGCCAACAGAACAGTCACAATCATTCTGTGCTTCCAGCACAAGGTTACTTTCTCCCCCTCCTATGAATCTGATTCTTAACATTCACCCTCCAGACTTTAATCAGCCGTCTACTCAGTATCCCATTCTGCCTAAAAGTGATAAGAAATAAAGAGATGAAATTGGATCTGAATGTAGCATAAGGTGAAAGCAGAAGATTACTTTGTACTGTAGAGTAATGTGATGGCAATTAAAATCAGCACACAGACCAAATTCTAGTCCTGTCACACACTTCAATGTCCCCTCACCATGTTCTGCAAGGGAACTGATGCTAATGATATCAAAACAATGTTCACAGCCTAAATGATTTTCAGAGGAATTACTGCAGCAGGCTTTGCTCCATTTGACTGACCTTATGGTGAGATCCATGTGTGCTTTGAAAAACAAAACAAAAGGAATCTAATAAAACAGGAGGTTTTCTCATTCTTTTTGGCATAATACAGTGAACAAAGTAGTCAGTACAAAATTTTGAACAGATAGACACTGGCAAACTGTGGTATTGAGGCCAGTAGACTAAATGATATTTGGTCTGTCTTAATTTCATACTGAAATGTTGAAATAACTGGTCAGGACTGTGGGAGCTAATGGCTTAGGAGTCTGATACAAGTAGCAACTGTGTAGTCCTTCCCTGTGTTGAAGGGGTTCAGTTCTGGGTACCATCCTTAAGAATAATTTTGAGGAATGGGGAACAAAGATGTTAAAGGAGATATAAACGAAATCATATGAGAAAGGGTAAAGGAACTGAGTACTGGGTAGCAGAAAATGTAATGAAGGCTGCATGTATGTGCATTCAACTGTTCTTCCTGTCAATGGAGAACCAGAAATTATTTTAAAAACAAGCAAGAAGATAGATTCCGGGGAAACCTTAGGGGAAACTTCCTGGTTGTAGAAACGTTCAGCAGCCACCTGATGAGGGAAGCAATGAGGATTTCAAGAAAAGGACTGGACATTCATCTGTCAGATTTGCTCAAGTGTAGGACATCCTGTCTTGCCTTAGGACAACTGCTTGGACTGTTTGATCCATGTGATTGTTCTCAGCATTATGATTCTAACTCATACAGAAGCCAGGGTCCTTGTTACCCTATTCTCAAAAGAAAGAAAGAATTTTCTTAACAATGGAACTGCATTTAAAACAAATTGGCAAACATGTAAGGCGCCTAGAGGGCCATTGTACATAGGAAGCGGAGAACAGTGGGGGCCTGCCTGTAAGTCCACTAATATTCCTCCCTTAGATATTACCCCCCTTTATGTCCCCTCTTTTTTATCCTCTTTCTCTCTCCACTATGAGGTGTTAATCAAGAGAAAATATAGTAGTCCCATGATGACACTGTGTGATCTGTCTCTTCTAAGTACTGTAGAAACAGGAAAGGCATTCCCTCTTCTACAAGGGGGGGGGGAATGAGAGACTTCAAGAAAGTGGGGATGGTATCTAGCTCATTACCTCCCTCGTGCTAAGGAAATGGGATTCCACATTATTACTTTCTTGTGCTCTCTTCTGTGTGTGAAAGAGAGAGGGAGAGAGAGAGGCTGATTTCCCACAAGCGCTGCTCCGTGCTCACTCCTCCCTTTTGCTCCGATGGCCCGTGTCAATTTCACAGACGCTGCTGTGCGGCCGCATTTCACCCCGGAGCTTTGCGCGATTTCCCCCGCATCTACTCAATCCTCAAAAAACAGGACTGAGTAGATGCGGGGGAAATCGCGCGAAGCTGCCGGGCAAGCAGCTTGTGTGAAATTGACACATGCCATGGGGCAAAAGGGAGGAGTGAGCGCGGAGCAGCGCTTGTGGGAAATCAGCCAGAGATTTGTAGGCCCTGGACAAGACACATGATTTCCCCACTGCACCCCACTCTTATTTCAAAATTATGATGATATTTGATGGTGTATCCAATCTTCCTAGCATGGGCCCTTTCTGCCTCAGTTTATGAGTGCATCCTATTCTTCTGCTCTGCATTCCCTCCCGCTTTCATTTCCAGTTTGTGTCGGGGGTTTCTCTCGTTTCTGCATTGGTTTTACAGGAATCTGCATTCAGACTGCTTCCAGCACACTGTTGCCCCACAGCTACCAAAACTTCTTTTGCTTTTGAATCGCTAATCCTTTCTAAAGTAGAATGGTTCCTGTGGGTATTTAAGTGCTGCCCACTGCCCTCCCCCATTTCTGCCTCTCTCTCTTTAGGTTGACACTCCCTCCCCATTCTGTATTCTTTCCCACCTGGTTAGGGTGAGGTTAAAGGAGGAGAGTGGCCTCAGTAGGATACAATACCAAACCCTCCAAAGCTGCTGTCCCCCCCCCCCAGGGAACTGTAATCTGGAGATGTTATCAGTCTGGGAGATCTACAGCCCCCACCCCACCCCAAAGCTGGCAATCAACAGTATTCACTCCCAAGCAAGTATGCTTTGGAATGTTGTCTGAGAGTAAGCTCCATAGAATACAGCCAAACATGCAGAGGGTCTGGCTGAACACCTTCCTGGGTGGCTCAGTTCTTGTATTAAGAGTGATATGTTTAAATGAAAGCCAGTTATTTCAGCTCTGAAGTACAGCACAATATAAATATTCCAACAGAAAGCATATAACTCACTCCTTTCTTCATATGTCAATTCTAAATAGAGGATTTTGCAATGTTGACTCATAAATAACATTGTCATAGCGAAATGTAGCCATATTAAGCTTCCAATTGGGGTGAGTAATAACAGTGCATAAAGTATTAATTTCCACAGTGTATTTCTACTCAGAGGTGCCTATTTTCCTGTGAAACATCACCAAGACTTGCCTAAAAAAATGGGCGCAAGGTTCCTTTGTGTAACTTGAAGAATGTTATTTTACACGGTAATGATATGTTTCATAGATAAAAAATACTGTAATTGTGCTACATTTGATCCAGCTGGTTCTTTATGGACACAATGTCCTCTGGTAAACACTTCTATATAAAGGAGCACTATGACCAGCGCTTTCGATAATATTTTGATAATATTTAGGATCGCACATCTATATTTATTCCACCGTCAAGCCACATCCGACTGACGGCAGCCCTGTAGGGCTTTCAAGACAAGAGATGCTCAGAGGTGGTTTGGCATTGCCTGCATCTGCATAGAAGCCCTGGACCTCTTTGGTGGTCTCCCAATCAAATAATGGCCACAACCAACCCTGCTTTGCTTCCAAGATCTGACACGATTGGGCTACCCTGGGCTACCCAGGTCAGGGCATAAAAAGTAAAATGGTAGACCTCACTGTTCAAAGGTAGTATTTATCTGAATATTAGATAGTAAAGCTGCCATGAGCCTGCCTTGGTGGGGAGGGCGGGGTACAAATTAAAGGAATAAATAAAATAAAAGTGTGGGGGGGAAGCAGAAAAAAATAATCTGCAGGATTCCAGATGCAGAATTATCCTGGTAAAGAAAAATCAGCCAGGTGGATTTTGAGCAGAAAGAACAAATTGGGTTAATCAGGTATGTGTGTGCATACAGCTGCAAAATCCCAGCCTCATGAGGATGCTGTTTTTAAAGAAACCAATCCTGTTGCAAGCAAGTTCATCATAAGCATTTTGTTTATTGACTGATTTGTTTAGCTATTGATAACTTGCTTTGCTTCCCAATAGGGACCTGAAGCAGCTTACAATTCCATTCTCTCCCTCCTCCATTTAACACAACTACCCCCATAGACTGGACTGAGAGCAGGTTTGCCAGATCTGGGTTGGGAAATCCCTAGAGTTTTTTGGGGGGTGGGGGGGTGGAGCCTAGGGATGGAAGGTTTCGGGAAGGGGAGGGAGCCCAGCAGGGTACAGCGCCATAGAATCTGTCCACCCTCCAAAGCAGCCATTTTCTCCAAGGGAACTGATCTCTATTATCTGGAGATTAGTTGTAATAGCAGCAGATCTCTAGGCCCCATCAGGAAATTGGCAGCCCTGGCTGAGAGTAAATGACCAGCCTGGGGTCACCCAGCAAACCAGATGTGGTTCCCCCAGCTTCTAGTTGGACACTCTAACCACATCTCTCTGGCATTGTAACATGCCATCATTTGGCCCACATTTTGGGGTATTTCTCAGTGAATGGAACTCACATAAAAGCTATTGTACTTTAATCACTAGGGTGTCACCAGCAGCCAAATAAATTGCACTGCAGTTTTAGAAGTCACAATCTTCACCCGGAATAGGACACTGGATTGAAGACACTTTCAGATTTATCCTTTAAAGGGGCTGAATCAAGCCATAGGAAAGGTAATTCTGAGAAATTCAATTCAATTTGGCAACGTTTCTTGACATCTTGTCTGAGCGCTAATTGGTTGCTTATCACTCCTGCACAGGAGGTATGGTACTTTTTCTTTCTTCACTGAGAATATTCAGTTCATAGGATGGAGGGGGGGGGTGTTTGATCAGGGAAGGACACGTTGCATCTGTTTCCTATGCCTATTTCAGCCATTTTTGTCAACCAATTAAACTTCAATAGAATGTTAATAACAAAAAAGGGCTGCGAATCTGCAGTGGCAAATGTGTGCCGGCAGAGCTTTGACAATTCTTGTGTGAGGCGACAGAGACAAATACACCACCTTATATTAAGAGTCAGTTGCAATCCATGCTCCCTCTAAGCTGTGGAGTCTTGTGAGCAAAAATTCTACTTTGTGAGCTACTGGCATTAAAGCTGTGCGCAAGCGATTTGGCTACTGCATCAGTTAGTTTGTTCTGGAGCCATCCTCCCTGAACTAAGACAAAAATGTGTGAGCTGGAGGATAAAAAACTGTGAGCTAGCTCACACTAACTCAGTTTAGAGGGAACACTGGTTGCAATCCCCTTCTAACACCTTGCTCATAAAAGGTGCCTTATCAATATTGACTGTGAGGAATTTACTTTGGCACGTCAAAGAGTTGTTCATATACCCATTCCAGTTCCTCTTCCCACCAGTTCCTCTGGTCCAAGAGTGAGGCTATCCTCAGCCTTTAAATAAATTCACAGTTAACTCTCACAATTGAGGCCAACCTTCATTTACAGAATTGGTTTGCCACTATGCTTGGCTGTTTTTGGTTCCTGCTTCACTGCTATGGGGGGGGGGGGTTGTATTCTGTCTGAAGCAAGAGGTTAAAAGGCTGACCAATTTTGCTATTTATCAAGAGCATTCTAAAAAAGTATTGACTTCCAGTAGAAGTGCCGCCATGGGTATGCATCTCACTGTCAGGATCTCATCCATCTGAGGCACTTCCAGAGGGACCCCTGTGACCCCCTAGACATTGTCAAGCAGTAGAGAAATCAGGTCTCTGAATCCAGTTTTTGAAATATTACCCCAGTGTTCAGGAACCTGGAAGCTGCACTTCCAATGATCACCAAACAAGAAAGTGGGAGCAGGAAAAGAAACTCCAAGTTCTTTTTCTTTCTTTCTTGGCATGCAGATCAATGGTCTTTGAAAACAGTACAGAGTGGGGAAGGAATTAGCGAGTTTGCACATAAGTATTCAGAGACAAACTGTCCAAGTGTGTGTATTGTCTGTATTTCATGCCTTAATAAAATATATAAATTCTGGCCTTCAGGTTGACCACAAAATGACTAAGCACAAAAAAATACTCAGGAGATAAACTTAGCTATGTTAAGCAGTGCAGTGGGCACAAAATATTAAACTGGGATGTAAGAACCTCAGATTTTAATCCCTGTTCAGATAGGAAGTTCCCTCTGTCCTACAGTCTAGCCTACCTCAGGGGGATCAGAAAGGAACAGTTAGATAAGAAATTGATAGCCTTTTTTGGACATGAACAAGTGATATTGAAGTATGTGTTATGCCTAAATAAGGGTACATCTTGCTATTAATATGAGGGGAGGTAGCCAGAAGTATGTAAATGTGTGGAAGCTGATCAGTAACAACCTGAATACTGTCACACACATTTATAGAAGCAGTCATGACTTCTGGACAAGTTCTAGCTTTCTCAGTACACAGATTCTCGCCAGTGACTCGTGAGCACAGCAAGGGTAGTAAACTGATGGAACTAGTAAGGACTTGTTGTTGTTTTTGTTGCTTTCCAACCAGGTGCTAGAAAGTAAAGCACCCCTCCAGCCACTTTTGTATAGCTTGAGGTACATGGATGGCTTTTGCACGTGTCTTAAGACTTGAGCTGTACTGTGCAAATTGGCTAGAATCTGCTCAGAGCCATGGGAAATCACTAGGCTGCACCTATTGGCCCCTGAAAAGTACTGGGTTCGCCGCATGGAGGACTCGGACAACGACATGCAGTTGCACATGTTTATTGCGTACTTAACATAAGAACACACAACGGCCCTGCAAGGCCAACTATATACACTCCCATCCCTGGGCCTCCCACTCCATTGGAGGGTTTGAATTTCCCACCAAGAAGCCCATTGGTCAGCTAGGGGGGGGACTAGGATCCTAGGTCCCATTGTCTTTCTGGAGCCAAGCTCCTGACTTTCTTGTGGCCGCCGTGTGGCAGGCTGCATACATAACACCCCCACTCCTGGAATTTGCTGTACATTCCACACTCAGTAGCCTTCACCAATGAAACACCAGAACATTAAGACTTCAAACTGCAGGTTACCTGATAGCTACACTAATGATATCATTGCCAGTTAGTGCCTGGACTAGGCCACAAGGGCCAGTTGGTCTGTAAACTGTGGTTACCTGCTGCAGCCCACCCAACCCCCTGTGGATTCTGGTAATTCCACTCTCACCCACCCCCAGGGACAGGTAAGTATGCTGCTATTTTAGGCCGAATGTATAGGGTTGCCACTCTGTACACTATTTTATTTATTTATTTACTTATTAGATTTATACCCCACCCTCCCCGCCGAGGCAGAATATAGCAGTAAGCTTCAAATATAGCAGTAAACTTCAAACACATTCCCAGATTCTTTCATTATGCATCTTTTGTTTGTCGTTCTGGAGCCAATCAGTCCTGGCAAGAAAGTTGTTTCTAGTCACCTCTGCTGCAGCGTCTCAGGAACAAAAGCACTTCGTAATTTAAGGGGATTTGCAACTTGGAGGCTGATTTGAGGCAGAGGTTTGTTAAGCATCAGGCTCAATGAATCAGAACAGTTGACACCTGCCAGCCACATATGATCTATGACTATCCGATGCTGATTCCTGCTAGACCAAATGGAAGGTGGGAGACTGGCATGATAGGCATGGGTTGGTGGCACTCCCATGCTGACTGGTACCGTTATTGTGCCAGCTTTGCTCCTGTGTCTACTTTAGCATTGTAGCAAGTGTGAGGAAAGGATCTACCTAGACAGTTCCTAAATATCTGTGAAAAAGGATGACAGGGTGCAAAGGAAGACCAATCAATACCCCCCATACACACAGAGAGATTGCATTTGTTAAAGCATGAAGCCTAGACACAATTTTATGTCTTTTAAATACACACACACATAGTGGCCACAAGCTATCAAGTATTGGCTTGTTTGTGTGCCTATGAAATCAACTGCTTTTGGCCTTCTCTGTAAAATCTCAGCTGCTGTCAATAGATCTTCCTATAAGCAAGTGATGATTACCAGAGAAACAATTTTCATGCTTTGTGTAAATCCACTGCCTGTTTGTATAATTACAAATACTAACATCCATAGGCTCACCAGCTGACTGGAACCATATGATGGTGATACAGGTAGGGCTTCTTTCCTGGGGAATGTGCCACAAAGGAATTCTAAAACCTCTTTGTGGAAACAAAATTCTCAAAAAAATGTTTAAAAGTCCATGAGGGGCACCAGGGGAGCATGACATCACTTGCATGCTCCTTGGCCGACTCCCCTTGCTGCTTTCAAAAGAAGACACAGAACTGTCAAGGTGTGGAAGCATTTTGGATACTAAGAATTGGCCTGCAAACTCAAGGGACAACATTCACTATGGAGACGAAGAAATACACACATTGGCAAGATTTCAGCTCAATGAAAGAAGCCATTCGAGCCTTCAGAGAACATCTAACATTCAGAGAAGAAATGCTGACTTCCGGTTTGTGGATTAGCGATGGCAGTCACTCTTCCCGGACCTCAGGGGAGCAATTAGCACACCAGCGGTATGGAGGGGTGCTACCTCAAGTGGCATCCCCACGAAGCCTTTGTGTTAGGCTCCAGGCCAGAGAGCTTTTGAGGGGTAGCCTCTTTGATGGCTCGATACTGGAGATTAGAGGCTTCCCTCTGCCCTGATGGTCCCTCCGCTGTGTGGCCTTCGGGCACAAGCTGATTTGACCGTGACAAGCGCTAGAGATCAAGTGGAGTATCAAATGTTGTGACCGAGGTCAGAGAAATGACCAACAATGAACATGAGTTCAAAGTAAATGGAATATTTTAAAAGCAAACTACCCCCCCCGGTGGGAAAAGGGGAGTGCAAAGAGGGATGCCTCTTATGCGAACGGACAGATAAATGTAACGGAGGAGCTGGGGGGGGAATAAGAAGTGACTTTGTTTTGAGAGACTTACGTGAGCGCCGACATTGAGGCGACGGGTTTTCGAGCCCGTGAGAAGCGGTTTGGAATTGTAAGCAATCATATAAAATGGCAGCATCGCAAAGAAAGTTTAAAACGAAACCGGCGGGTAGTCAGAGCCCAAAACCAGAAGAGGGAGCAGACGTCATGAAAATGTTAGCGGATATGCTTAAGCTGGTGATGGAGTAACTTGATGGTATTAACCAGCAACTGACCTCGATGAATCAAAATTTCGCATCACAGCAACTCCAACTGGCAGAAACGGAGAAGAAGGTGGAGCATGCGACTGAGAGAATTAAGGAGATAGACACCATAAACAAGAAAATGAAGAAAAGAATGGGGGAAGTTGAAACAAAACAAAACTTCCAAGAAAACCGTTTGTTACAGCTACAAATGGAAAAAGCTAACATGATTCTCAGATTCCAGGGAATTCCTGAATTGGAAAAGGAGGATCTGAGGAAGTTACTTAGAGAGATTATCGCTCCAGCAATAGGCTCAACAGCGGATGAAGTAGTAAAAGAGATGGAGACCGTCTATAGGGCTTACTCCAATTACATTAAAAAAAAATAACCTGCCTGGAGAAATTGTGGTCAGATTCTCAAGAAGACAGACCAGAGATACTATTGTAAAATTGACGTCAGCAACTCCACTGAAACTGGGGAATACATTCATTAAGACTTTGAAAGATATTCCATTTGAAATTTGTCAAAAGAGGAAAAGCTATAAGGATTTGATTTCTTTTCTTCAAACCAACGGAATTTTGTACAGGTGGGCGATCCCTGAGGGTGTCATCTTTAAAATCAACGACAAAAGAGAAAAGATTGACTCCATTTTTAAAGCCAAGGAATTTTTGAGACGTCAGTTGGGATCAGAGGAAGAATCCAAAGATGAAGAATCCAAATCAAGTGATTCTGCCACCTCTGGATGAGGACTCTGCTGTAGTAATGGGTACGGGTGCGACGAAAGTTACATATGATTTCAGAGATAGAAAACTGAATTAAAGGCAGAAGGACTCTGAAAATTGCCTTTTTGGAAGCAAATAAAAAGAAGATGCTCAGAAAGTTCTCTCATACTAACTAACATACTAACACTGAAGCTGAGACAAACAAGAACTCTACAAGCATATTGTTGTACTAACACTTTAATAGCATTTAGTTTAACATGGATATGATCTCCTCCTCTTGGGTTTTTAGTTTAGTGTGGTTATCTTTCCTTTATCCATAGATGTAGTCCTCTTCCCATATATTTTCTTTGTAGTTTTCATAGTCTTATAAAAATAATAAAAATATCCCTTCGGGGATTTAAAGAGAGAGAGAGAGAGAGAGAGAGAGAGAGAGAGAGAGAGAGAAGAAATGCCCAAGGAACTGTCTCGGATTCGGCACACTCTCAGTACAATAGCTATTTCCTCCAGTGAGTGTGAAAGGGTAATTTCCCCAGATGAACCTGATTGTCACTCCAGAAAGATCCTGTCAGCCAAAACAATAACTTCTTTATTGTTTATAAAAATTCTTGGACCTCCCTTAACAGTTTTTGATCCAACAAAGTATGTTAAAACATGGTTGCTTCAAGGTCACCATTCAGCATTAGGCACCAAAAGCAAGCCCTGAAAAAGAACTGAGGAAATTAGTGACATGTCTAAAGTTTGGAAACTGCTTTAAAGTTGAGATAGGTCTGTAGTGCGTGAAAACAATATTGTTTCAAAGAATCCTGTGTGTCTCTCCTTCATTTCCCCCTTGAGAGTTCTGGCATCTCTTTTTCCAGAAAAAAAAGCCCTGGATGCAGGTATGGGTGGGAATTCCCTAATAACTGATTGGATCTGCCTCCAAAATAAAGAAATTAAAGAGCTTCTGGGACTGATCAAGGAAGGGGGGGGAGTTCATCCAGTGGAACTAAGTCTTTGAAGAAGGGTTAGGACATAGACAGGGGGTGAACAGTATGATGGAATTAGTTGGGAAAATGTTAAGGGATAAGCCAATATCCAAGAGACATCCGGTGTGACTGGAACCTTTCTAGACTTCTCTGCCTTAATAAAGATAGATCTTCTTTGACTGGACATCATTTTAATATGACAATATTGGAGAGACAATATTGGCACCTCAAAAATGTATAAAAGTTGGACCATACCCTAAGAGAGAAACTCTACTTCATTTATCTGCCATTTCTGTTTTCTTTTGCTTCCTCTCTACTGAGAGAGTAGATTGCCATCAAAAACACTCTGCCTGACTGCTTTGAGAAGATGAGAACTGCCCATCTAATTTTGTCTGTTTTGCTCTTGGAAAATCCATAAGGTTACCGAACATGAGAAACATAGAAACACAGAGTTGGAAGGAGTCATACAGGCCATCTAGTCCAACCCCCTGCTCAATGCCGGATCAGCCTAGAGCATCCCTGGCATGTGTTTGACCAGCCACTGCTTAAAGACTGCCAGGGAGGGGGAGTTCACCATTAATCTTCCTATTATGCAGGGCTACCATTATAACTCTCTGCTGCAAATAATGGTAATGATATTTTTAAAGAAAGAAAGAAATATTGAAAATCCTGGAGTCACTTCTTCATTTACTGGTAACATAAGATCTGACATGTGGTTCTGTGTTTCTTTGAAGTACAAAACATGGGAATACCAAGTTTATGTCTCACTTACTTTGCAAATTTTACACACACACATTCTTACTGTAAGGCTGAAAGATTCTGGGAATTTATCCAAGTTTGTGGACTTGAAATAAAAATCCTAAAATTACAACCGTTACCATACTAAAATCCAAAACCACATACATCTCAGCAAAGGACTCAGTGGGCCAGGTCTAGGGTTTTCCTGGTGCCACACATCTTAGTGGTTGCATTGACTTAGGCTACACAGTCTGCTAACTGTAGCCTCCAATTTTCCCTTTGCAACCCACCAGGAAACTGATGCTCCTGTGCTCTGAACAACCACCAGTCTGTATATGCACAGTTCAAACCATCAGACCTTGTGGTTAGATTTTTAAAAATCTTTTGCTCTTTCTGCAGATTTCTCAAGAGCTATCATACCCCTAGAAAAAAAACCCTCAAATCTATGGTCTCCCCAGAATTGATACCATCTTGTTAGGATGCCCACAATTATGCCCGCCCCCCATTCTGCCCCTGGTTTTTCCAGCCAGCCAGCT
>NW_015164254.1:185811-205333 GCF_001447785.1 Gekko japonicus
CAAAATGGGAACTGGCAACTCAGACTACAGTCTCTGTTAACCCTGCACCACAAGGGCAAAAACCATCATTTGAAGGAATTTGCTCACAATGACGCTCAAGGATTGCTGATGGCAAAATGTTGTGACATATTAATGTAAAAGCTCACCTATATTTTGGGTATGGTTAAGATTTGTCAATAGTTTGCTCACTTCTGTAGTAGTGAGCCTGAAGATCTAACTGTAAAGGTAATTGTATTCTGGGTTCGGTATGCTCTGCATCATTACATTAAAAATTAAAATTTTGTGACAAGATAAGCTGAACTCTGTGATGCATGTACATTGTGCATATTATGCAAATATGCATCATGCTGTTTTACACTGATTCTGATAGCTGACAAGGCCTACACTGGGCACTGGAGCCCTGTACGTTGACTTCTTGAACTCCCACATTGCTTCCTTCTGAGAGTTCCTGAAACCTCACAGTTGCCAACTCCAGGTAGAAAAATTCCTGACTATTTGGGTGTGGAGCCTGGGGAAGGCAGGGTTTAAGGAGGGGAGGGACCTCAGCAGGGAGGGTGATGCCATAGAATCCATCCTCCAAAGCACCCATTTTCTCCAGAGGAATTTGACTTCTAAAATCTGAAAAGCACCTGTAATTCCAGGAGACCCCCAGGCCCCAACTGGAGGTTGGCAACCCTAGCCTCACCAGAAAATCCCATGCCTATCTTCACAGAGACTCTTTCCATAAGGGGCATAGTTACACACGCAGAATGCATAGGTGCACCCATTATTCAACAAGAATGGAGCTAACATAGCCCTCTGTTTTCACTCCCCTCTTTGGTCAGACTTTCATAGCAAGAAGATCCTGGAGAAGAGAAGAATACAAGGATGGGTATTTGGGAGGTGCACACATCTCCCCCCCCCCAAGCCACAGCTCACTGCGAGTATTTGCATGTGTTCTTAAGCACCGCTAGAGAGAGCAAAGAGGGCTTCCTTGAGCCCAATGCTCATCCTTCCTGTAAACACAGCTACATTTTTGAACGGCCCATGCTTTTTAAAAGCCAAATGAATGCCTGGGGGTCTCCTAAACTTTGCACCCAGTACCAGTTTCAGTAGTTGCTTGACAAAATCCTAGGATACATGCAGTTTGGATAACCTCAACCATCAGAGCTTCTCTGGCATCAGCTTTTTTTTGCAGTGTGATTAGAAGAATTACATTTGTGTACACTTTTCATTTCTTTACACTTTTCAAAAGCAGAGTCTAGAGAGTTTTGCAATGCAGTCCTATGCATTTCCTTTGACGGGTTTAGCCTGGAGTAATTCTGCAGAGGATTGGTTGTCTAGTCTATCTCTGTATGAAACTACATCTAAGCCATTCACTGGCTCTCTGTCCCAGTATACCATCCTACCAGACCAATAGGAGACCTGGAATGCTTTTGCTGTCATGAGCTTCTGAAACTCTGGCTAGGATCAAGGAACAGCTCCATCATAAACACTGTTCAGTGTTTTGAAGAGTCAGCCCTTGTCCTTGGAGACTGCAGTTCTGATGTTCTATTCCCTTTTCTCTCTGTCAGTTCTTGTCACTTTCTCCTCACTCAACTTCTAGTAAGTTTGTTTAAAAAAAACCCACACACACACACAGTCAAGTGCAGCCTGACTTACAAACACACGATCTCAGATATTCTAAGCCTGATACACTGACTACCATGCTGAACTGCCTTAGAATTATATAAAATAAAATAGGTCAGAACAGGCCAGCTTCAGCGAACTTTGGCTGTGCCATCTGTGCAAAGATTCCACATTCTTCCCCTGACGCACTGAAGTGTAGTACAAATTAAGCTGCCCTCTGAGCACAGCCATGAGAGAAGGAGGAAGGAAAGGAAGAGGAATGTCTATCCAAACCTATATTTGATATTACTGTTAATTGGAATAGATCTTAGTCATACAGTGCTGTGAAGCAACCTCCCTCCCTCCCTCCCTCCCTCCCTCCCTCCTATAGCACAGTGATTTCCCCCAGCTAGCTAAAGGACAGCTACAGTTGTGTGGGAATGAGACAATGACCTTGCACTTGGTCAAACTATGCCACACATCTCGGATCAGTGTAGTCAAAAATCACACCTGATACAGCACGGACTGTTGAAAAGTTTAACTTTCTGGATCTGAGCCATCCCACCATAACCTAAGGACTGGGGCAGATGCTTTAAACATCCAGCTGTTTAGTGAGGTCAGAGGCCTCTTCATTACATCTTGCAGTCAGTCCATGTTCTCCGTTCCCTGGCTAAAGCACAGAGGAATTCTACCTGGACTTTCTAAGGCATTGACAGCATTTGCTCCCTTAACAAAAAAGAGGAGAAATGTCCCAGGGCCATGTGAGCAGTGATCCGTGTACATCGCAGAATAAGTGCACTAAGACATAATCAGCCTACAGGTAAGTCAGTGCTTAGCTGGGAGGCAACAGACTCGAGCTGATGCTGTGATGTCTGAAAGGGCTGGCAGTTGTCGGGGGGATCGCGGTGGTAGGTGTTGCACTCTCTTTGAGCAGTGCCAGTTACAGAGAAGAGAACCAAATTGCTAGACCTGCAGATGCAGATAAGGCCTATTAGGGAGTGCCAGTGAGTCAGAGAGATGACTATCAAAGGGCAGGTTGATGATATACAGCTTCTTTTCAAAATACATTTTATCCTATTTACAGAATGGCTGACATTGCCATTCTTCATGAGAGAAGAAGAATTTCATTCATCCAGAGATGCAGGCCAATACTATTTAAGAGATTTTAAACTGGGGTGTTACTGGTTCTTTACACATATTATAGAATCCTTTACCAAGCCAAATCCAGTGGCTAGGAGTTGTCCATACTTAGTGGTGGGCACTGTCTGTCAATCCAGCTGACTCTTCAATCAATGCAGTCCATTTGCTAGCCAAGCTTTGACAAGAGGTCCATCTTCACTGGCATTGTGCCTGAGTATAATGCTTTGTTCATTGACAATGGCATATAATAATTTAAAGTACATATATAGTAGTTTTTAGAGCTATTGTCTCTTGATATTGAACATGATGTTGTCCATCTGGGCATACACCACCAAGAAGATACTGATTAGATGCCTTTTAATGCACTTTAACCACACCTCATACACAGAGCGGCGAAACAATTGAATTTCACCTAGCCTTTGAAGCAAGCTGATGAGAGAACTTGGAATTCTAATCAATGTAAGTAATGCAGGACTGGTTTGGATAGGGACCCTTCCACCTGATGAATTTTAATTCAGTGTTGTGGTATGCCATGTATGAAAACAACTCCCCATGTGGTTAGGGCAGATTAAATCACACCAAAACAATAAATCTGCAGTGGTTGTGCATGCATTGTGCTGGAGTGAGTACAATCTGCATTAGGTGCATCAGGTCAACAAATATAAAATTATTTATCATGCCGAACTCTACCCACATGGTTGTTTCACAAACAACCAAACACATGGCTGTCTGCACATGTAGAGCAGACACAAGTATAGAAGTGGTAAGCGACTTACCTCAAATGGATTTGATATGGATGACAAGGATGTTGCCCTCAGTGTGCATTCCATATACAATGGTGTGGCATTATTATATCACCTTAGTCTGCGGTCACACACGCTAAATAATCCACTTTCAATCCACTTTCAGTGCACTTTCCAACTGGATTTTTACTGTGTGAACTGGCAAAATCTAGTTGGAAAGTGGATTGAAAGTAGAATGTTTAGTGTGTGTGACTGCAGCCTTAGTGAGATTTTTTTTAAAAAAAAAAAAATCAAAGCTAAAGTTGATTCCACTTTCAGTTAATGTGTATGTGTACAGCACTGAAAATACCCTTGGGTATAGAATAAAAGAAAAGGGCAACTAGAATGATAAAAGGGTTGGAACACTTTCCCTATAAAGAAAGGTTAAAGCACTTGGGGCTCTTTAGCTTGGAGAAACGACGACTGAGGGGTGACATGATTGAGGTTTATAAGATTATGCATGGGATAAAGCAGGTAGAGAAAGAGGTACTTTTCTCCCTTTCTCACAATACAAGAACTCGTGGGCACTCCATGAAATTGCTGAGCAGTCAGGTTAGAACAGATAAAAGGAAGTACTTCTTCACCCAAAGAGTGATTAACACATGGAATTCACTGCCACAGGAGGTGGCGGCGGCTACAAGCATGGACAGCTTCAAGAGGGACTTAGGTAAGCATATGGAGCAGATGTCATTAATAAATATTTTTATTGTTTATTTAGTCTGTTACATCGAATATTTGTAGCTATATACAGTTTCACCCCTTTCCTCCCTCCCTCCCTCCCTTTTAATCTTAGTATTTTCACCCCAGCCATGGGCACAAAGTCTTAATCTTCCACTGAATGTCTTTTCTTCTTTCTTTCAGTATCCAATCTAGGTAGGTCTTCCATCTGGTCTTGATTTCCATGGATTTTTCTTCCCATGTTGTTCCCTTGTTGATTGACGCCATGATATCTGACTGTATAAAGTCAAAGAAATAGTTGTGCCAGATTTCTATTGTCCATTTACTTTTGTCTTTCCAACCCAAAGTTATAACCGCCTTTCCCGCCAGTATCATAGCCTTAACTAGATTTTGAGTAGTCCTATCTAATAACGGGCTTCCTAGTGTACTTACCAACATTAGATTTAAGTCTATAGTTAATGTTATATTGCATACTTTTCTAATAATTTCAATAATTTCCCTCCAGAAGGTCTTTACTTCTGCACATTCCCACCACATGTGTGCATACCAACCTTTAGAATGTTTACAGTGCCAGCACAGTGAACTCACTCCTGGAATCATATTGGCTAGCTGGGCTGGTGTCTTATACCATTTTGTAAGGAATTTATATTCAAGTTCTTTAAATCTGGTTACTTTGATATCTTCTATTCCTTTCATAATTTTATCAACCATCCTCTCTGTTATCTGACCTTCATGGCACCATCTCTTTTGTAAGTATTCTGTTATTTTATCTTTATTTGTTAACATCTTTCTATATATTTTCCTACCAGTCCCTTTTTCTGCTTGGCCATTTCTTTGTATATTACTTCCATTGGTGCGTCTGTCCAGAGGTCTTCCTTTTCGCTGATCATTTTAACTGTCTTATATAGCCCTGCTATATTTAACCAATATTGTTTGCCTATCTCTTCTGTTATTTCCTGTAAGGGTTTTAGATTTCCACCACTAAACGTATCGCCCACTCTATAATAACCTTTAATTTTTAGCATTTCCCACCATTTAATTTCTTGCACTTCCTTGTTGATAGTTTCGAGGGGTGCCCATCTTGAGACTTTTCCTAACCAGTAGGGTTGCCATTTCTTTCAGATTTCTACTGATGCTCTTCTAGGGCCTATTGTTAGTTTTAAGTCTTTTGTCATTACTATAGAAAAAATGCCAAACCTATATTACTATTAATTTCATTCTCAAAATTAACCCACTTCTGTGCCTTTTCCTCGCCTTTTTCTAATAATGGTTTTAGCTGAAAAGCTTCATAATAGTTGTTTAGGTCCGGGATTCCCCATCCTAATTCTGATTTGTGACTATATATTATTATCTTATGAAACCTACATTTTTTACTGTTAAATATCCACTCTTTTAATACTCTGTTCCATTGTTCAATATTTTTTTTTTCAACCATCCCAGTGGCAACGTTTGGAATAGGTACGTTAACTTTGGTACCCAGAACATTTTAACACTTCTTATTCTAGATGATATCCCTAGTGTTTTATATTTCCATCTTTTCATGTCGCTCTCTATTTTTTCCCATATTTTTTCATAATTATCCTCTATCATTTTGTCAATATTTTTTTGCAAAACTATGCCTAAGTATTTAAATTTCTTAACACCCAGTCCTTTGTTCGTCCTCCTATTTATCTCCTGCCTTTCTTCTCTATTTACATTAAGATATATGATTTCTGATTTTGCCATGTTAACACTTTTCAAAGTCTTCTAGGATAATCTTAACCTCTTTAACTTCTTCCTTAGGGTTTGTCATGATTACTATGATATCATCAGCAAATAAACTGAGCTTCATTTCTTCATTGCCTATCTTATAACCTTCTATTCTTTCTGAATTTCTAATCCTTTCCACTAATTGTTCTATTGCTATTATGAATATAAGTGGAGATAGTGGGCATCCTTGTCTTACTCCTCCTTGTATGGGAAATGCTTGTGAGTGTTCATTGTTTACTCTTACTTTTGCATTCCCTCCCTTATGTATCTCCTGAATTGCCTGTAAGAACCCTTTCCCTATCCCTATTTTCTTCATTATTTGCCATCAATATTCATGTGAAAAAGTGTCAAAGGCTTTATACACATCCAATTTTAGTAGTCCTATTTTCTTTTGTTGGCCATGGTATAAGACATTTAGAATGTTTCTAATGGGGTGTGCTATATTTCTACATTTAATGAACCCATATTGATCACCTTTTATGATTGTTGGAATGACTTTCTTTAGCCTATTTGCCAGTATTTTGGCAAAGATCTTGTAGTCTTGGTTTAGGAGGCTTATAGGTCTGTACGAACCTACTTCTTCTGGATCCTTCTGAGGTTTTAAAATCAATATTATTTCTGTTTCCCTCCATGTATCAGGGACCTTCTTCCCTTTCAAAACATCATTAAATACTACCTGCAATTCGGGTGTTATAATCTCTATAATTTCTTTGTAGAATTCGCCTGTAAAACCATCTAGCCATGGCGATTTGCCTTTTTAAAGTTCTTTTATTATGTCTCTTATTTCCTGAACTGTAATCTCGCCCTTTAGTACATCTTTCCCTTCTTTCATCAAGGGTATACTAGTTGTCTCCTGAAACTCTATTGTGGTCTTTTTCTTATATGCATTTTTATAAAAATTCTCAAAAGTCTTAATGATTTCCTTGGGACTTTGTGTTGTGTTATTATTGATTTTTATACTTCTAACCGTCTGTTTTGTTTTTTTGATCTTCAGCTTCTCTTATGTTCTTAACCTTCCTTGCTAGCTTATGGTGCCTCTAAATTTGATGAGAAGCACATCGCTTATCAAGGGAATCTTTGGCATCTGGCAGTCTTCAGCTTCTGGTAGTCTCTAGGCCAAAAACACTGAGTGTCCATCAGTCCATTGTTGTTACAAAAGCATTTGGCTGAATCCTTTCCTTTGATACCACATGACTAGCTGGGACTAGTTTCCCATTTTTTGTGCAAATGGCCATTGTTCTGTCTTCTGCCAATGTTATCCAGTTCATTCTTTCAGGTGTTCATCACTGGGGATACAATCCTTGGTCAGGCTTTGATAAACTCTCTTTACCTCATACTGCTTCTTAACGTATTAGTTTTAAGCAGATTACTAAAATATAAAGAACTAGGCCACATTTGAATGACTGCGAAAATCAATTACAAAAGCAGAAAAGTTTGCAATGGAAAGAGATAGGTCTACTATTATCTTCTAATAAAAGACATAACGTCTCCATATAATCTATATTTTGGAGCAAAGGGACAATTAAAAGATTTCAAGCCTCAGAAAAATAGTTACATTCAAAGGTCACTTGATACAGAATTTCTACAGAGTTGCGTACCTTGTCAGAGTATGGTATCTTGAGATACCTCCCTTACAAAACTCTAAGGAATTTAGATGCAACAACATTAAGGCAAGCCTATACTGAGGAACAGTCTAGTATGAGCAGTAATTGGGAAGCTGGCCAGATGAAAGAATACAAACAAACTGAGTAGAACAAACATTCTGTGCTCTACAGGTTGTACTTTTATAATTGTACCTAAATAAATTATTCTTAATCATTCTTATAGCTTCTTGTATAGTGACTGAATGAAGGGAGTCCAAAGAAAGCTGAGGAGCACATTAGTCTTTGCTCTCCAAATTTATCCCAGTGGGAAATATAAGAATCCTCTCTGATCAAGCCAACATAGCCCTGCTTGGTATCAGAATCTAAAATTTTAACTTTAAGAGAAAGGTGCTTTCATAAACAGGGATGTCTTTTCTTGAATTCTTAAGCAGTACCTGTAGGGAAGGAGCTTTCAATCATGCTGTTCCTGTTTTCCCAAGATGTCCACCCCACCTCCAGTGCCCTGTCTGTATAAAAAATCACGCTCCTAAATTGGCTTTAATTACATGCTTCATATCTCCCAATATTATGACAAAATTTGTCATATTCCTATACCCAGGACACTTTGTATTCTCATTCATTGAGACTAATTTGCATAGTGCTATAAATAGAAGTAACAGCATCTGATACAATGCTACAGTGCATTTTGCTGGATGGATCAATGCCTCCAAGTCAAAACTGATTTTAGCAGAGAAAATACAAGATGTGGCTGGGCAGGTTTATCTTATTAGCACTGTGCCATCCCATATGTGATCAATATTACTTTCATAAAAATTATTACCTTTCAAAGGCCATCTTCATTTCAAGGAGTATGCTTTCATTCGGTAAGCCTTTGTATTCCTGAAGGTATTTTGATGTCATCAGTAGGCTGCTTTTTTGGCAACCGATGATGCTTTCCACAGTGTTATTATCCCACAGGCTGCCTTTTTTTGTGTGCGAGATGCACATTCTTTGATCCATGTTTTCTATAACAAAATCACACTATCTTCACTTAGTCAAGATATTTCCCAGTGTCTCTACCAAGCTGGTTAAAGATGGTCTATGGGTTGTATTGGGTAAGCCATGTTTTCATATACCTGGTCAGATATTTTTTTTTGGGGGGGGAGGTCTATATTCTGGTGCTTTCATTAATTAAGTAATAAATGTTAACAATTTTATCCTGCCTTCCTCTCCTAAGATCACCTCTGGTGGCTTACAAATTGAGAATTGCAGCACCGATTGGAAGAAAGCCAAGAGGAACAAGGAAATAATGAATGTAATAAAACATCATCAACAACAATGCCATTTAATAAAAAACAAGTTGAGCCTCTGAAACTCTAAACTACATACAGATCTTGACTTCTTCAAAGTGCCTCCTTAAACACCATTGATTTACAGTGTTTGCAGGGGGGGGGGGGACTGAAGCCTTGTTAGCATTTTCTGAAAAGGCCCCTAACTAGGTGAAGATGCATCTAAGCATCCTCTAAACTTAGGTAAAATGTGTTGGGATGACCGGAGCTGCTGGACATAGGGAGAGGCAGTCCTTTTGTTGTGCTTGCTTCTCTCTCTCCACTGTATCACTGTCTGGTCTTTTCCTGCCTGTCGAACAATGCTTTCCACTCAAGAATTCACTCAGATATTTCAATCATTGTGTTTTCACTGCGTGTGTGCTCAGGAACCCAGAGGCAAACTCACAGCTGGCAGAAAGGAGTGGGTGGAGGAAGGAGCCATCTAGTTCCAAGCACAGAGCACTCAACCAAAGCACTGGCCAAAGCAGGACAATGGTTTACCGCTGCACATCCTTCTGGAAGGTGATACTCAAAGAGACAGAGAGGGGAAAATGCAAAATACTATAATGTAAGGAAGATCAAAATTACCCTAAGGTGAGATGGACTCCCCAAGACAGATTATACATTCTGAGGATTCAGAGAAGACTCTCCCTTATTCTTTCATTTCTTCATCCATTTGGACCAGCAACTCAAGGACTAAAATTTACCTAGGAACTCCATCTTGTCCATATGGTGAGGAACAATGGGCTAAGTAAGGATGAACTTTAAACTGCTGTTACTTCAAGGAACACTATGTAAACATCATTTAGGATAAGTAGCAAGTATAAGAAAAGAGAACTGCATGTTTTCACCTTTTCTTTGTACCCATGTTCAGTCTGAATGCTTCAGCAGACCATGTGCATTATTTTATTCATGCATTTAAACTTTTTATGTTTTGAATGTTCTAAACCTGATCTCTGGAAGCACAGCACCCCTCTTCAGCCTTTCTGTCTGAAGTGTGGTAACGGGGAAGTGCAGTGAGTAAGCCCACCATCCCTGGAGGAGGATAACTTGAAATTGTGAAGTTGCAATAGATTGCCCATGGGCTAGCTTATAGGAGCATAGTGGGAGTCATGGCAACTAGGCAGAGCCTTTAAATGGAAACACAGGTACAGACCGCTTGATGTGCAACTCTGTTAATCAGGAGGTACTTTCAGAGTCATTGCTGGTGACAGTAGGAGTTACCCAGTTTGTTTCAGGCACCCTCAGGGAGCGAGGGTTGGGGTGGTGTTTCTGAACAGCAATTTTGGACAGCTGCAGGGCTTTCTGACTTCCCAGGGACCAACTTGAAGCAACAGGAAGGGCTTGCAAGTCTGTTCCTTCACATTGCCTTCTATAAGAATTTATACACACTGGGGGGCTTATGGAGAATCCATGACTAGGGGGAGGAGAGATGCCTAGTGGGAAGAAAAAGGCCTAGTTGCCTGTGAAAGCAAGTATAGATACATAATTAGAACAGAAAGACAAGCAGCAACAGCAAGAGAGGAAATGCACAGGAGCAAAATTAGAGCAGGTTTCCAAGTGGCACGCTTAAGTGTGACAGCTCTCACTGGGTTAGCTACTGAGGAAAAAAAGGGAGAGGACTTCACGGTGGAAATTTGCCTGCCCCCTTCATCGTCCTCTCAGCCTTTTGAAAAGGTTCCCCAGTGTGGCTAGAACCCTAATTGTCAGTTCTTCCTCATTATCATCCTACAGGTATTGAGTCACCCATTCAGGCACATACATAGATCACTTGATGGCTCGTCGTTTGATGGTGCACAGCACAATGTGCCATAGATTGTACAGAAGAGCCTTGTATCTGAAGTGATGAAAGTTGTGCCTGTGGTGATAGATCTATAGTGATTCATTTACATTTGCAGCTAATGACCTGATGCTTCAGTCATCAAGTTCTAAATAGATATGTACAGGAAGGCTAGCTCTAATGAAGACTGAGGTATGTGTTTGGCACACACACTATCCCTAAAGCTACTCACAGCCTTTGTCTTCCTACTGAGATGAGCAGTTAACTTGCTGAAATTGAGCCAGAGGATTAAGCACAACTTCCAGCTTGCCTATGTACCTCTTATACTTAGACAGAGAATTCAGCCATAAAACCCAACTAACAATGGTAACATAAATTAGGAGCTCATATCATTGTCACTGATGCCACATGTTGTATTTGAAGCAACCAACTCCTTTCCAAAAAGATATGCATTGCCACTTGCTCCCCCATCTTTGACAAACCATCAACAGACATAACAGCAACTTTGGGCAGCTGGCCTAGGTTCCACAGATTCTAATAATTTTATGATGTAAGCGGTGAACACTGAACACACACACAAAAAAAACAACCCTCAACACACTAACATACACACATTATTTACTGAAGAGCAATATTAGCTAAGTAGCAGCCAACACTGGAGAACTTTGGATTGAAAGAGTACAGCAAGAGTGGGGCCTACCAGCCTGCTTAGATGGGAAAACATAGAATATAATCTATATGTCCAGGGGAAGAACTGGTTTTGATATTTGGGGGAGGATTTGTCTAAGGTAAACTGTCAAGTCTCACGGAATCGAATACTGCAAACCAAAGCAGAGTTACACCCTCCTCAGTTTCAAAGGGTAGTCATATTGGCCTGCAGTAGAACAGGTAGATTTGAGTCCAGTAACACCTCAGAGACCAAGAAGAGTTTCAAGGCTTAACCTTCCAAGTATCAGAGCTCACTTCCTCAGACACCTCAGTTGCATTGTAGTGGGACTCCTTTGACTCTGATGTAATTGTTCCCTTGTAAGTTTCACAAGGATGTACACGAAAACCCGTCCCGGTTATAGCTCTTTGTCACAGCAAAACACAATCAGAAATGGGCTACACCTGTGCAGATCAGAGAAATCACAGTTCTCAGCAGATCTGAGAAGTCTTGACAGTTTGCAGAATGGAAGATAGTTGTGGGTTTTTTTTTTTAAGGTGCATGCTGAGACACACATAGTTACACATATAAACAAAGGTAAACATTAAACAGAATTGTAAGATGAGGAACTAACACAGTATGAGAAAGGCTAGGTTACAAACCTCTTCCCTAGTGTATATGTGGGGAGTTGTTAAAATGGGGAACATTAAAAACATGACCCTCATCTATAGTCCGAAATGGTAGAGTCTGGTCTGCCACCTCATGCTGCTGCATGTGTGGGCCAGGCCTAAGATTTTCTTTCAAGTGATGTAACTTCATGACACAAATGAGTCTTGTCATGCCAACCATATAGAGGAATGCATATACACACATGTTGATATGTTAAACTGACATTTAAGGCTCTGCCATGGCTCTACCAGTGACAATCAGCTACAGAACTGTCAAAATAAAGATTTTTCTTCTGAAGGCAGTTTTTTAAAGGAAAATGTATGCCTTATTCATCTCATCAGGGGTTGTTTCGTAGAAAAAGAGCTAGAGGAACTCATTAGCATAACTCATTAGCATATGCCACACACCCTGACATCACCGGAAGTGTGTCATAAGGCCACACACCCCGCCCCCAACAGTCCCAGCCACCGGCCTTGCAGCTCCACTGCCGAGCCCCATGAGGGGCCCGGCGGTGGACCTGCAAGGCCGGCGAGAGTGCAAGGAAGCCCCGCGAAGGCCCTCCCTGGCCCCAGGCAGGCAGGGGTGGGGAGAGGCAGGGAGGAAGCAACTTACCCTCCCTCTTCTCCTGCCTCCTCGTGGCTGAATGAGGGCCGGAAGTGGGGCGGCCGGAAGCAGGGGGCGGGGCTTCGTCATGTGCCCCGCCCCCATACCTCACCCGGGGGAACTGCGATCCCCCGCGATCCCCCCGAAATGACCTCTGCATCTCATAGATATTTATATATATATAATTATCTTGCTGTGTTGGCCATTTCCAGCTCTCCCATTGGCTGTGCTGTGTGCTCCATCAGCCATTGGCCCATCAACCATCACTCAAGAGTGATCACATGCCATTGGCTGGGTGCTGGGTCTGCTCCTTTTCCCCACCCACTGCCACCTCAGCCACTGTTCCCTGTCAGAATAAGTGCCAAATCTCTCCTGATGAAGATACTTCTCCTGCTTGGCTCCTTTGGGACTAACTTTTCCCTCAGTGGCTCTTGCTAGGCAACCAAGCTTGGTTCTGTCAGTAAAAAGACAAAGGTATGAAGCCCTTTCCAGGCCTTTCTGGGGAACTCACTGGGGCCAGTCCTGACTAGGGTTGCTAGCTCCAGGTTGGGAAATTCCTGGAGAATCTGTGCTGAAGTCTATGGAAGCCAGGGTTTGGGGAGGCGAGAGGCTTCAGCTGAATATAACGCCATAGAGCCCACCCTCCAAAGAAGTTATTTTCTCCAGGGGGAGAGAGAGAGATCTGTTTTCTGGAGTTCAGTTGTGATACCAGGCGATACCACAGCCAGTGTGGCATAGCAGTTAGCAATACAGACCCAGGTTCTTGCTGTGGAAGCTGAGTGGGTGATTTTGGACTGGTCACAAACTTTCATCCTAACCTACTTCACAGGGTTGTTGTGTAAGTCAAAACGGGGAGAGGAGAATGATGTAAGCTGCTTTGGTCCCCATTGCGGAGAAATACTACTTTTCATCCTGGGGAACCATTGTTGCCAATCTCCAGGTGGGGGCTGGAGATCACTCAGAATTACAAGTGCTCCTTAGGAGGGAGGAGAAGGAGATGGAAAGCTGAAGTCAGAGGGGCAGATAAAGGTAAGCTGATGGTTGGCTGGGAAGGAGATAGGGTTGCCAACTCCAGGTTGGGAAATTCCTGGATATTTGAGGGGCTGAGCCTGGAGAGGGTGGGGTTTGAGGAGGGGCTGAACCTCAGATAGGTACAATGCCATAGACTCACCCTCCAAACCAGTCATTTCCTCCTACAGAACCATTGTGGCCAATCTCCAGGGGAGGACTGGAGATCACTCAAAATTGCAACTGTTCTTCAGGTAGCAGAGATCAGTTCCTCTGGAGAAAATGGCGGACTCTGTGTCATTATACCCTGCTGAGGTCACCACAGCAAATTGATGCTGAGTGCCCAAGGTCAAGGCACTCACCCAGAGCCTCTTTCTAGAGTATGTTGTATTTATTTCCACAACGGGCCTTATTCCTAGTTTCTCCATAAAGACACGACTTCAGAGAGAGATGAATGGAAAGAGGAAATCCAAATACTTTCCCCTCAGTTTATATACATTTTCCCCCAATAAAAAATAAAAGCTCCTTAATGATAGCAGAACCTGCAAGCCAACGCAAACACATTTTAATTGCAAAGTCTATCAGGAGGGTATGCTAAATTATGTAATGAAATAATGCTAGTGAAACCTGCAACACCTTGCAACCTTATATTGGCTCTCTCTTACCTATGGTAGTATTAGTTTATGCAAACAGCTAGTATAAACATATATTTTCTATATGACTGTGGTCCAATGGTGAATATACTGCTAGCCAATCCAGTTCTTTCTTCTCTCTGCTAAATGGGCCATTGGGAAATACAGATATTGGTGAGTGGGACTTCATTTGCCATGACCTCAACACATGGGGGGGGGGACAGGTGGAAGGCAGGGAGAGTATACTTGATATTGTTGAAAACAATCAAGTTTGGAGCTATGAGAAGTGAAGGGAATCTTGGCAGCAACCATTCATCCATGTTAAAGCAAGTAAATAGCTCAGTAATTAAAATCCTGTAAGGCAGGTCAAAAGTACATTTTCAGTTGGGGAAGGGGGTGAGGCTTAGAGAGAGAACCTTGCCAAGGCCATCTATTGTGTTCATGCCTGGAGTGAGATTCCAAGGGGTGACTTGGCCAGCAAACAACATCAGCTTTCCCTAGAAGAGTTTAGTGGACCTTGAGTTGATCTTCAGGTCTGCCGAGAACCAGCAGAGATCCCCAGACAAAGACTGACTCCTCTGTACCACCCAGGCCCAGCCCAAACATCATGTGAATGAAGATTCCGGTACTTAGTTGGCTCCATGGGCCTTCCAGGTGACCAGGCCCCCAAGAATGTTACCCACTTCTACTCCCTGTGACAGCCCTGATGATCTTTGGTGTACATGTGAGATGCACGGATGGAACTTCATTAGGGAACTTTGAAGGACAGAAGTATTTAACATATCTTTCCCCCTCCTTTTCTATTGTTCAACAGTGCCAGCACCAAGTTCTGCAATATCAGTGCTATGTCTCCCTCTGTCTCATGGCTGAAAGTGAGACTCATGGCTGACTTCCTATCTCCTGCCTCATGTCAATCTCTTTTCTTCTTTTTTGTCTGTGTACATGTGCGTGTGTGGAGGGGTGGTGGTTAAGGAACAGGCATTAACAACATGAAGAGTTAAAAGGGAATAGAACTCAAATGCAAGTAAAAACACCTGATTGGTGAAAATGTTCATACGTGCTAAGGGGGAAAAAAAAGATAGTAGCATCTAAGGGTTGTTCGCAGAACAAGGATCCCAGGATACTATGTGGGGTTTGAATCAGAGCACAGCCTATTTTTAGAAACATTTTAAAACATTGCATTAAGAATCTGCATTAAAAAAGGCTTATTATGTCTGCCTTCTTGCCACATTATGTAAGATCAACAATGCTGGAGTTATAATGGGGAGGGGGTTAGTTACTGTGGGAATGAGATTTTTCAGTAAAAGTAGGTTGTGACTGCTACTCTTTTTTGAGCTTGTGGGAAAAAAAGCCTCAAGCAATGCTGTTTAACTAGGGCTTCCTCATGTCTTTAATGGGATCTCTCTTGACGAGAAATGAAATGGAGCAGGATATTTTGCAGTCCCGGAGCCCATGAACCATCACTATCACCATCATCATCATCCCCACCACCATCATCATCATCATCACCATCCCCACCACCATCATCATCATCATCACCACCACCATCATCATCAAAGAAAGAAATGTTTCATAGGCAGGCATCCTCAGCCCGCACCCCTAATTAGATCTCATTTACACAACAGGCACAAATCACGGAGGAAGCACGAGTTAACATTTCTGTCATGATGGGAACATCCACTCAAGCTATATTATGATAAGATGGCCATGGTCTCCACGGGGCCACCAGCCATGCATTATAGCTCCAGGATAAGAATATTCTGCCTTCCTATTTAGAGAGAACAAAAAGATGCAGGCAAAAATCTACCGTCCTTCATAGAGAGAGATTCTCTGAGGCTGCCTTCAGCAAAAAGCCCAGACTCTCCTGCATCTGTTCAGGGCAGTGCACTTGAAAGGATATCTTAGCTAAAAGTCTCAGGGTGAGTTGTCTATAGGGTTGGTCACTGGATAGTAATGTCAAGTCTGCAGCTCTGGGTGAAAAGGCAAAGAAAAACAATGCCCCAAAGAAGAGAGAGAAATCAATTCAGTCTGCCTGTCAAGAGAACAGAAGTGATTGGTTTCAAGCTCTCAGGATGGCAGATCTGGTCACAAGATTAGGGGAAAGTTCGTTCATTAAATTGTAGTCTTGTAATCCTGCTGCAGAAGAATGCTCTTTCACAGAAGGTCTCAATGCGAGTGCACGCGGGAACTGTCCAAGGTACTTCAGGAATGCATGAGGAGAGGGACTATTTTGTTGGATACTAGCCCTGGCTGTTCCCTTCTGATTTGTTAAGCTCTTGATGTCCCTGAGCTAAGAAGGGGAAAGAAACTTTCCTGATGCCAAAAACAAACACATAAAAATCCACTACATTCTGCAGAATGAAACCCCACCCTTCTGCTAATGAAAGAACCATTAGTGGAGGGAGTGCTCTTGTTACCAGCACTGTGATCCTTGCTTGGCTCACCATCTACCCTTCCCAAGGCATCTGGCACTCCCAGAGCTGACAGCTCCCAGGGGAAAGAGGAAGCCGTTCTGGAGAGAGAAGTCTGGGAAACGGGAGAAGCAACATGAACGCCCGCCTGGCCGGCAGATCCTTCTTCCCTTTGCATTGCAGAAGGCAGGAGCTCAAGAATCAGACCATCTCCCTTGCAATGCCACCCAGCAGCCCCGAGAGTTGGAGGCAGCAGCTCCCACCCCTGGTCCAAAGGTTCCAATCTATTGCCAATGCAGTGGAGATTAGATAGATAGATGATATATAGATGTAGATAGATGATAGATTATAGATGGTAGATAGATTAGATAGATGATAGATAGATGATAGATAGATGATAGATAGAGGGAACACTGCTCCTAACCACGGCATCAAGCTGGCTCTCCAGACGGGGCACACTTGTAACATGCCAAGGACTGGTGCCTGAACACACCCCCCCCCCCCCCCCCCGCTTATTTTAGGCAGACGGTACTGTAATTGCATGGCGATCGGTTTCTGGATGCAGCCTCAGAAAAGGCAGAGGACGGAGGCTAGCGATGAACAGGCAGCTCTTTGCCGCTGCCGGCTGAAGGAGGGCTATGACATCCAAGTTGGACAGCGCCTAACTTTAACCGGCGCGCTACAAGTTGATGCATTTCTGCGCTCTCGCCCAGCCTGCCCAGCCACCTCCTTTTTCTCCCCCTCCTCCTCCTCCTGGCTCTTATCGTCCGCCTTCTCTTTCTCTCTCTCTCCCCCCCCCCACCAACACCTCCACCTCCACCTGTTCTGAACTGTTTCAATTTGCAAATTAGAAGCAGAATTACAGTGTATGAGCAAAGGCTGGCGACTGAGATCTATCCCCCCCCCGCTCCTTTCCAGGGAGCTCTTTGCACGCGCACGCGCTCCCCCCAGCCCGTTCCCCCCCCACACACTCTCTATATGACTCTTGTTAGGAAGGGCTGCCCATATTGTCTTTGGAACCTTCGGAGTTCCAGGCTATAAATCAGCTTTAAAGAGAGAGAGAGAGAGAAAGAAAGCAGCACCTACTGCGGAGAACATCCCCGTTCCCGAACTGCTTTGGGTTAATAAAATCCCTGCTTTCTCTCTCTCTCCTGGATGCAAAGGCAATGGCTTCAGGATTGTACCCAGTCATGTCCCCCCCACACACACACACCTTTCCCCACCGTCTTTCCAAGCAGACAGATTCTCTTGCGTTTGGTTTTTTTAAGGGTGGGGAACACTGGAGAGGCTTTCATACAAATTTCAAAATCCAATTTAGGCTTGGAGGAAGACTGGCTTGCTTTGGGGGGAGCACGCCTGGAACGTAACTGCTGGATTCAGAACCACGAAGCTGGTGTGTGTGTGTGTGTGTTTATCATTACCACCCAGATGGGAAAGCAGTTTGGGAAGGGGAAAGCCAAGAGAGAGGGAAAATAAAATACAAATTCAACGTATGGAGGGGTGGGGGGGGGACATTGCAGCAACACATGAGAGCTGCGCTCACACTAAATCCACGCGCGCGCGCAGACACACACACACACACACACACCGATCCTTTAATCTCGATCCTTTTCTCTGCCATGCCTCACCACGCGAAGGAGGCTTCAAAACCTCCAGCAATCCGGGTTGTGGTAGGGAGGAGAGCATCTCTCCGCTCTCGCTGCGGTCTTGCTCTTGAAATTGACACGAAGCCTGCGAAACTGACCCAGGCGTCCTGGTTACAGATCGGAGGCTTTACTTTTCATTTGAAGACAGGGTTTCTTAAAAAAATGACAAAGTTTACCTCCCAAAGGATAGATAGGGATAGTTCTTTGAAGTACAGTTCTGTCATAGACTGAATCCAGCTCTGAACTGTATGCTACCTAGTTGCCCGAGGGAAAAGCTTGCGGCCGAACTGAAAGTTGCCCGAAGACGCGACACGTAATCCAACACCCACAGTGATCCCCTGAAGTTACACAGACAAAACACACCTCAAAAGCCCGTTTACAAGGATGGAAAGTTAAAGGAGAAAACGCTGGGAAGAAGATCTCTACCCGGATGAATGGGAATCGCCGTTCCCCAGCACGGGTATCTTCCTCCCCCTTCTGCCCAGATTCACCACGAAGAGCAGGCGCTCCACCCGCAAGGCAACTAACCCTAAACTGATCAGAGACGAGTAGCGGTATGCAGTCGATGTGCTTTCATAAGGAAACAGTGAAGGGGGTGGGTGGGGGTGGCTTGACTATTTCATGGTGGAAACCAGACCCTGGCAGGGTCCTCTGTTGCCTTCCCGCGAGCCACATTCCCCCTCCTCGTGCAAAATCCATTTAAATCATCGCCTTGTGCCTCCACCCTTCACCCTTCTTAATGCACGGATCGCTTCTTGAAAACGGGATCATAAATCCAGAAAGTGCCAGGCGTGGAGAATGCAGAGCAAATCCCGTGCATGAGCAGGGAGCCCGGAAAGGGAGGAAGAGAGAAAGAAGAGCCAGCAAGGTAGGACAGGTGGCTCTGGGCAAGAGAAGATGAGGAAAAGACCTGGGGAACTGCATGCCTGTGGGGGGCAGGGGCAGACTTGGCACTGCAGCTCGGGAGCCTGCCTAATTTCACCTCGGTTGAAGTGAGTCCCCAGAAGGGAGGGATGTCGAAGGTAGGTTATATACTCTCCATTATATAACGTTCTTCTATACAAAATATGCATAGCGTATAATAATTGCCTTGGGTCATCCGGTTTGCAAGACATGGTCCCATACAATACAGCGGATTGGTTTCCACGTTAGTGCGCATACACCTGCTATATACATGTGCTCTCTGTCTTCATATCTATGCATGCAAGCGCCCGCAGTGGCACACACATGCAAAGGGATCCAGCCATGGCTCAGTCCCACGTTCCCCCAACAACCTGGTG